>NC_090237.1:34651345-34951345 GCF_024489055.1 Chanodichthys erythropterus
AGTCTTCGGCAGGAATTGAATTTGTGCAATGACAAATATGAAGAACGGCAAAATGAAGCCAAGTTATTTAGTAGAGTATGTACAAAATGCAAACACAGATATAAACCACAGGCTATTTCACAATGGCTTGCAAAAGCAATCCATTGAGCTGAACAACAAAGAACTAAACAAAACAGAAAAGCACTTTGCTTAAATGGAGATTTACCAAACAGTGTCACATTCGAGTAAAACTTAAATTATATTCATGAAATATTAACAACTAAACAATTAGAAAGGGAGCTATCATATCAATTTGATAAATTATTCATAAAAAAGTCCTCCAACTGGATTTCTATTTTAGATGTGAACTGTGGGGCCGGTCTGAGAGATCAATGCCTCTATAATCAGATGTCTGCTGGTGCATTTTGCGGTCAGACCAGGCCCAGCTTGATCCCTTCTCCAGCCACTGACAGAAATTATGCACGTTTTTAAGAGAAGACAGGCGCAATGAAGATATGAGAACTACCATCACCAAGAGTAATTAATTAATTACATGCGTATAGCGTGGTGTTTTTTGAATCAGGCCCTGGAGAGCCTGAACAGAACACACAAACATCACAATCAAACCCTGAGCACTGATCAAATATTCCATTTCCGCATATTCCACGAGACGTTTCTCCACACAACTGTGGGCTAATTTCTGCACTCCGCCTAAAGTTCCGACAGCATCTTTCTGAGAATAATTTGAGATGATTTCTTTAATTTACAGAGTAAATACTGGAGATTTCGTTGAAGAAACAAAACAGTCTGAGAGTTTTCATCATGTCCACATGAGACTCCACTTGATGAAGTTTGTTTTATTCATGAGCATTTGGAGAGAAATGTGCGTAGGCCTGTCTGTCTCTTTTGAAGGTATCTGCCATGAGTTCAAACTCGGAGTCGATCTGAGGACATATTGCTTGAAGCCTCTAATAGCAGAACGGGTACAGTGGTTTAAGAGGAGCTTGTGATGGTGTCTAACCGAAGGATACGCGGTTCAGAGCGGAGTGTTATACAGTCTCATCTGTGTTGGAAACCTCATTTGTAACTAAATGCAAATATATGGCTGTGTACCTACAAGGACTCAAAGCTCTTCATGTTCTCTATTTTGACCTAAGGCAGAGCTCTGACCTTACTCTTGATCATATCCTGAACAAATTCAAACCTCAGCGATCAAGAGCATCCAGTAGTTGAAATGACAATGTCATATGTTTAACAGAAATGAGAAAGTGATCGAAAAATGAGTGGGAGAAAGAAAGAGAAAAATAAATGGGTATTTTCATGAGTAGTCATAAAATATATACGAATGGATTTTGTCTGAAATGTAAAGGTGCTGTGTCACATTGGAAAAATGCGTGTCCATGAAAATTTGCTGAACAATGGTAAATGTGACCGCATCTAAGGCTACTCAATTTTAATTTAGTAGTTATACTGATCAGCCACAACATTATAAATACCTGTGTAATATTACATAGGACCCCATAGTGCTGCCAGAACAGCTCTGACGCATCAAGGCAGGGACTTCACAAGACCTCTGAACGTGTCCTGTGGTTTCTGGCAAAAATACACTGGCAGCAGATCCTTCAAGTCATGAAAGTTGTGGGGTGGAGCCTCCATGGATCGGATTTGTTGGTCCAGCACATCCTATAGATGCTCAATCTTATTGAGATCTGGGGAATTTGAAAGCCAAGTCAACATCTTGATCTCTTTATCATGTTCCTCAAACCTCATACCTGAACAATTTTTGTGCATTATCCTGCTGAAAGAGGCCAGTGCTATCAACGGACACCACTGATTGATTATGTCGAGTTGTGAGTTCATCAATCAGATATGTTGAACAACCAACAAGGACTTGCTTTGTAACTGAGTGCAGAGAGTAAGTTTGAGCCGTGCGCCTCACAGCTTGCAACCACAAGCAAACATTATATGACATGGCAGACAGCTAGTTGTCCAGTGCGGTTCCATTCATTCAGTGTGGGTTTGTCGATGCAGTTGCGAGTCCTGAAAATGTGCAGGTGTCTGTTTGGTTATAGAAATGGGTTGTCGTGCTTGTAAAAACACACTTGTTTTGTATGAAACATGACAGAGTAGGGATGAACAAACTGATAAAACATCTATGTAAGAGATTACGCCAACGCATCATTCCAGCCCTTATATTAAGGGACATAATCTGGTCAGTGGCCTTTCTCTGGCTTTTTACTAGCATGACAGTTTGCATGGTAATAAAGGCCCAATCGCATTTCCCATTTCAGAAAAGACAATCACGGTTTCCATTTCATGCTGATGTAACATTGAAAGTAAAATGATTCAGCATCTTCACAATGCCATCAACAAGCTGGCTTTGATGCAACACTAATAAATTGTCCATGAGCCAACATGCAACTCAACATTTGTGAACAGTATATCAATAGACAAATGATGATATACATCAGGGCTCGTCAACTGGCGGCCCACGGGCCAAATCCGGCCTGCCAATCATCTTCATCTGGCCCGCGGCACCCCAATCTCTCTCCTCCTCTTTTGGCGGTGTGGCTAAATTTGGTTTGGTTTTTCGTCTGCAGCTGTACGGCTATATACGCACTGTTCGTAACATGCACACTCCTCCGACTGACCTGTGAAACATTTTCCGTGCGAATATTTCAACAGTTACTATGTGTGTCCCGTATTTCTGTCGACGGAACCAGCGATACCAGTCATTCATGAATTAATCATTCTTTTGTCTCAATTATTTATTTTCCGTGAATTGACCAAACGCGCTCGCATAATGATCTGAAACGATCTGGATCAGTTCGGACCGCTCTGTCATTGAATCATCTGAAGTTGTTTATCGGTCAGTAACAACAAATACAGAACAAACAGTGCTGTTTTCAGATGTTTCACTAGTTTACTGTGAACTACGCAGCACGGACCAGTTGATAACAGAACAAAAGCTTAAAGGAGCTGCATTTATTTCCGGTCACCATTATTAAACAGCGTTGTGACATCAATTGATAAGTGTTTCAATTTGACACACACCTCTCATTTACAAACCACAAATCACTCATTGAGTTTTAAATCGGATGAAACGGCCTAAACATTCCCAACAAGACTGATGAGGAAAACAGGAGAAACGTTGTGCCATTAATGAAGTTAGAAGACATTTAAATCCCAAAATCACCACACTTACAAACATTTACCATGAATGAACTGTAGTAAATTACCATGGTTTGTTGAAATGTGGAATATTTATATTGACAACTATGTTGTAGCCATTTATATTGCAATATATTTATTATGTGGGTAGGGGAATATATAATTCATGTCTTTGTGAAGGTGTAGTTCTTACCTTTAGGTGTTTTATATAGGCCCATATAACATATCATAATATAATACACCCTCCCCAACTTTTTGATTTGATAATCCAGCCCTCGAATGAAACTACTTGAAGAGCCCTGGTATACATAATGCTCCTGATGGTGGAAAAAATCTACTTGCCATGAAACAAGGACTGCATCTTTTAATGGGTTAATGGACACTGGGATATTAACAAAAGAGCCTATTTAAAAGAATAAACCATATATGGCTCAGTGGGACAGAGCTGGACTGGGGCTAACACTTAAACACCTGGCACAAAAGGCTAGAAACATGGTGGTCCATGAGATTGTGCTTAGTCAAGCGCTAGTGCCTAAGCCCAAGAGAGAGGGGGCGTTGGGAAATGTGCTGGAAGTGGGCCCAGTGAAAGCTCTCTTTTTTTCTGCTATATTAATGCCTAATTGCAATGTCAAGTTGCTCAGTAAGCTGTCGGTCTGCGGTACCGAGACCAAAAAGCTATACATATACAGAGAGATGCAAATGAGTAGAGGAGGACATGTGCTGAGGGAGGTGAAATCAGAACCTGTTGAAGGAGAGACAGCCAAAGAGAAAGAGAGATTGAGAGACCCACCATAGAAGACTCCATTTCTCCCTGTCATCTTTTAATGCTTATTTTCATCACGTTGCTTAAAATATTGATAATCAATTAGTGCTACGTCTGTTTTGTTACAGAATTGGTGTCAAAGTCTATCACACTGTCAAAGCCAATTCAAAGCTCATTCAAAGTTCTTTTTTTTTTCCATGGTCGCTCTGCCTTTGGAGGAGTCATTAGGCGTGGGGAACATAGCCTGGGGTGCAATCGCCTATTCTCTTTCATTATAGCTGAGATGAGAAAGGTGAGGGAGATTATTAGAACTTTGGAATGATCACAAAGCCCCGCACAGGCTGTCAGATTCCCCCTCCGTGTAATTCATCTAGCCCCTGTCCTCCGAACCACACCCTCGAAAATCTACTTTCGCGAGGTGCTCTCATCTGAGCGGCAGCAGGGGTTTAGAGATGGACATTATTCATGAGCATCTGCAGCAGGGTGAATATTCTCCACTGAAGCGCCACCACCTTCAGGGGGGAACTTGCCCTTTTGGCTTTAAAATTAAAATGATGATGCTGGAATTAAGGGACAAAAAGATGGAAGCTATGAGCATTGTGAGATCAAGATAGAATTAATAAGAGAAATGACAGAGACACAGCTGCTGTTGACTTTCCTAGTATCATGTCATCGGTCTGTGGGTTCGGAGGTTTGATTTTGCAGTACACGACACTTGCGGAATGATCTCACCAGGAATACACGGTCTTCATCAACAGAATTTTGAAAGAAAAATACATTCAATCCATATGAGCTGCTTTGGGTGGATAGGGAAGACCTTACGAAAGCAAAGATTCATGAATGCATTAATCTACTGTGGCAAAGTTTTGATAAATGAAAAACAAATCCAGAGCCTCCAGCAAAAATTATGCAATATATTCTGTAATAACCTGAATGACAAAAAGTTACCAAAAAAAAAAATAGCTTGAGGTTCACATTGGTAACATTTCAATGTGTCCATAATGATTAAATTAATATAATGATACAAAAAAAAAAAATATATTATGTATATATATATAATATATATATATATATATATATATATATATATATATATATATATATATATATATATATATATATATATATATATATATATATATATATATATATATATATATATATATATATATATATATATATTGTTAAACTGGCAGACAATAACGACAAAACACTAAAAATGATAAAATTGCTCCCTATAAAGCTAATACATGTAAAAAATAAATAAATAAATAAAATAAAAGTAATTTCATGTATTCTTAAATTTACAGTCATGTTATAATTTATAGTGAGAACCCATAAAATGACATTCCCAGAATTCCCTGTGTGACACTTCAGATTTGATGGTTTTTCAGATAATTATATTTCTTCTTAGTTTTTAGGGTTTTATGTAACATCTTATGTTGTCACCACCATGAGCACAACTGTTTTGAAACTCATTAAAAAACATCTGCTGTTTTTTGTCATTCTGCATCATGCATCACCGTATGGCTCATCAAAACAAATCTTCAAGTTTAAACCTAATCATCTGAGGCCGATCATCTGAACATCTGTTTGTGTGGCCTTTGAGCCAATCTATCTGAATTTTGATCTATTTGTTCAATCAAAGGAGAAACGAGCTTAATTACATGGTTTTTATCAGAGCTACAAAAGGGGGGCAAGGGGATTGAAACTGAGCTTGAAGAACTGAGCTTATCAGCAGGGTTTTGACAGGGCCTGAAATCAGTGTCAGACTACAGCTCCTTTTTATTGCAAATGGCAGCCGAAGTTTACCGTGGCAGTTTAAAGCTAAATGAGGCCTGACAGACATGTCAGAGCATTGGAGGTTTTCAGTGGCAGGGCAGAAATTTTGCTCGATTCCATGCCTTTTATCTTCCAAACACCAGGCACTAGCTCCTAACATCTCTGCAGAAAGAAAAGAAATACATTTTGGGGAAAAAAGGAAAAATAATGATGGTCGGACAAGAATGACAGATGATTGTCCACCTCTTCAAAATCCAAAAAGTAAATTTGAGGCGAAAGGAGGAGGTATGAAAGAAAATGTCTGCAAAAGCGGCACTATGGGCTGAATGCAGAGCTAACATGTCAGGAGACGTTAGAACAGCCATCAGGAAACAAAGGAAAATCAACAGCAACAACAATAACGGTGCCTCCCTCCATATCCTCCTCCTCCTCTCCATCATTCCATTCCATCTCGCTCAGCATCAGAATCCCTCTCTTTTTCTCTTTGTCTCTGGCTGAGGGCTATTTTTTCAACCTCCCCTCATCCTGACTCTCATAAGAGAGGAGCAAACTGTGTACTACTGAGAACTGAAGCAGCTCCCCTACAGGAGAGAGCACAGCAAGCACAGGCCGGGCCGCTGAAGCACTGAAAAGGGTAAAAATAGAATCGTGAGTGGAGGAAAAGTGTCCTCTGGTAACAGTAGTGTTATATTTGATAATACCGCCTGTTGATTACACAAAAACTAGTCAAAGCCAACACACGAAGCACTGAAACAGGTCTTTAAGGTAAACAAGTGGCATTTAGGAAGAAAAAAAGGGGAAATATGCAAACCAACAAAAAACTAAAAAATATGGACCTGCATGTCAGACTAGTAGCTTTGCATGGGCTGCATGATTTGGAGGAGAAATCTAATTGCGAGTTTTCTGACAAAAAAAAAAAAAGAAAGAAAAAAAAATGTGATTGCGTTTTAAAAAAAACAAACAAACAAACAAACAAACAAACAAACAAACAAACAAACAAACAAACAAACAAACAAAAAAAACCCCGCTGTGCTGCATTCCCAAAAACATGTTAAATTGACTCACTCAGAGTAGATGCAGATATGCTCTTGTGGAGCAGCATTTATAGTGAAACGAGCCGCTCTGAGTATCATGAGCTGCTCACGTGTAAATTAACACACACAGCAAAATCTCCAGAATTAAATAAACTCTGCTCAGAATACATATGGTCCCTCTCTAAATAGTGTTAAAATAACACTGAAGCAGAGTTAAAGTTGTGAGATAATTAAACAATTAATTAAGTGATGATTGTGCATTAGTGATGAACACCTGCTGTTAACAAGCAGAATCACTGAAGAAAAGAGAAACACAAGAACTACAACTGATTTCAGTCACAGCCATATTTATTTCTTAATTATCTCATCAACTTTAACTATGCTTCAGTGTTACTTTAAAGGGGCTCTATGTAGGAATGACTCCCAGTGTTCAAAATAGGTACTGCAGTCCAAATTCATATTATTGTTTGGCCCGCCCCCTCGTTCAAAGACGCGGGTTGCCAGCTTTTACAGCATATGGTTGCCAGCAACAATAGGGAGCGCAATTGACAATGAAAGCTGAAGAGACTTAAACACTGTAAGCTGATGAGATGATTTATCTGTTTTGATATGCTTTTTTTCATAGAGATATTTAGATGGATTCAGAGGATTTTTAGTAGAGATGCACCGATTGCAATTTTCTTGGCCGATTCCGATTTCCGATTTTTTGTTAGTGTGATCGACCGATACATACAACATGAGTTCACTTTCTGAGCTATTTAACGATTAAAAACTGACAGTGTTTATCTGTATACTCGCCAAGATTGCCTGCACCGCTGGTTTTGACATACTTTTGTATGTATTTGACAGTTTAAGCACAGGAAGGTGCTTATTTTTGATACTTGGGACTCTGACTTCTGTCTCTGAGACTTCACTAATATAGATCAGTGGTGCGTGCACTTTGGTGTGAGCACGAAACCTGAGGAAATTACTAAAATTATGCACAATACAAGCACTACTTAACCGGAGCGAATGAGACGAGAGAGAGGGGAGGCGCCCGCGCGGGTGTGTGTCACTTCACCGTGACAGAGAAGAGAGCGAGAACCATGGCGAGAACGCGCAACTGACGTTATTGCCTGATTCTCTGACCCAGTTTGTTTGCTGGTTTCCATGGTTGCAATACGCGGTGTTTTCCGCCAACTGGCAACCTGTGATGTTGAAATACAGTACTATTGGATAAACTGCAGCACACGGTTTCACAGAGACCAAAACAAAAACAGACATTCCGACACGGAACGCACATTTTCAAAGTAGAATATCTGGCTGTAGCATTGTTTTTCTGAGAAACAAGTAGGTGAACTTAGCATGTTTCCTAAATATCTGCAAACATATTAGGGTATTTTTATGCTTTATTAGAGTAAAAATCTTACAAAGAGCCCCTTTAACACCATTTAGAGAGGGACTCTGAGCAGAGTTGATTTAACTTTGGGGATTTTACTGTGCAGTGTTGTGCTTCTCTGTGAAACAACACAGCGGATATATTTAATTAATTTAATCAGCCTTTGCGATTTTATAAATCGCACTAAGCCATATCGCGATTTAGGTTTTATTTTGAATAATCGCGCAGCCCTAGGTGAAAGCTTTACTAAGAGTGAATCTTACAATAACAGCAAGTTTGTTTCCATATAATGCAGTGTCGTTGATATAAATCCGGTCCTTGTGTCTGAGCTATTTAACACCCCTGGTGTTTTCAATTTGTAAGACCTTTCACAGCATCTCTCTCAAGCGAGGAAGATGAAGTATGAAATTAATCTTTATCCCTGTTTTGTTTCTTTGCCTCTCTTTTCACAATGCATGAAGGCAATTAGCTGTGTGGTTTGGTTCCAGGCTTTGTGCTGGGCGCCTCCGTGTGCCAACTCACTGGCCTTTTGTTCAGTTGGTTTGTGCCGCCCACTTCAGCCCATCTCCACTGAGCTTTCCTCTTCACACCTACACAGGGCGTTACACAATTCTACCCTAAAAAGAGCTCCGCTTTAAAACCCCCACTTCTGACTCCCTATTGTCTGTTGTGTGCAATTAAGATGAATTCCCTCTTCGTTTATTTGCTGAAGTGCATGTTTTCTTTTGTCTTGGCTGAGGATGTGTTAAACAGATGAGAGGAGAGGTACGCAGGTGGCTAATTCGCAAGGCTTTTTGTTTTCTTATACAACTACTTTAGGTTTTGCTAGGCATATTTAACATGGGACCACATCCCACTAGAGCCGATGAGAAGCTTCATATTGAAGACTGAAACTGAACTGTATTACTGTATTTTAACTCAATTACTATAGCGTCAGAAGGTCAAGTGAATTGGTGTTTAAAGATAGCTATACTATTTAGAACTCATGGCTTCTTAGAATCTTCTTAGGGCTGTAATACAAACGGGTTTCTCAACAAGACCTTCAAGACCTTTGTTATATACCATCTTGTACATACACCAAGAGCTGAAACTCATAAGATGGAGGTGTGGATGGGTTGGCTCTGTCCTCATAATTTAGCACAGACGTTTGACCTCTACCAGGACCCATGGTGAGAGTAGTGTCTGTGATCCAGGAGGAGGGAATAAGTGGAGAGGAATGAAAACCTTTACATCTGAAAAAGTATAGAGCAATAGAAAGACCTTGCCTTTTTTCTCCAATGATATGAATTACAGGAAAACATAATGTCTATATATTCTAAATTCGCAGATCCTGGAGGAAGGCAAGGCAGCAAGGAAACAGCATTAATGCTTTGGGTAAGCTTAGGTTTTGAGGGTTTGTCATGACACTCAGAGGATATTTTATGTTTTGTCATCTGTGTATAATAACCAATGCACAATGCAACCATCTGCAAAAATAAGATCAGAATTCAGTATGCAAATATTATTTCTGATGGTTAGATTTTGAAATGGAATCAAAGTCAGAGAGATTTAATCATTTAAAAAATATTACAAAGTTTAAAAAAAAATATATATATAGATGGCACAAAATGGTCCTAAATTACATACTAAGTTTAAACATAATATATATTGTATGTTAAGCAATTCGGGCTGAATTAACTGCAAAAATTTCAACATACTATCATGGCAATTTGTAACAATTCTACATTGTTATGAATTGGTGGTGAAATCATACAAACTTATTCTCACGTTTTCTTACGATCCACTTAAACCCCCACTGAGGGTTAGGGTAGACATTCATGCTTACTTTTCTAAAAAACAGAATCACAAACTCATAAAATGTTTTCTCATGAGATCGGCTATCAGAACAAACCCTAACTACAACTTTTATGTGGAATAACAATACATTGCTTGCATATCCATTAGGTCACTGCCCTAATGTTTGAAGAATCGCCAAACAAACACTGAGAAAAGAACATTCAAATACAGGACCTCAGGATTAACAACAAATCCATGTGTATGATCAAGCACTGTACAGTAAGATTACATAAGAGAAACAATAAATCAACTTTGTCCATATACTGTAGTCTTAGGACAATATATTTTCTAACATATATTGCATTTTATTATATTACAAGGGTTCAAAACTTGTTTGTAGCCTTTTGTAATTAAGCAACCAGGGAAAACCTGACAGCAAGCTTGTGTTGGCCGTACCCCAAGGCCTCTGCACCCCACAGAGGCCTAAATCTCTGAAGATCCACTAGCCCCTATCGATCCCCTTTAAAACTCCTGAATAATAAATTTCAGCCCCTCTCCGTCCCCCAGAAATGCCCAACAGGGCCTAGGGTAGGGCTTAAACCCCACTAATTAAATCAGCACTGAAAGGAAATCATTGATCAACAGCATTATGGGACACTGAATTGCCACCTAAACTGAGTCAATGAAATCAATGAATTGGATAAGATGGTTCTCACTTAAACTTACACTACCACTCAAACATTCCGAATAAGTAAAACATTTGATTGTTTTTAAAGGAAACTGTTTCTTCTGCTGTAACCGATGTAGGATTTAATTGATCAAAAATATAGTCAAAAGCAGTAGTACAGTTGTAAATGTATAATTATAGACATTTATTTTTGCATATTTTCAAATTAAATGGTTTACTTTTGATGACAAAAATCTAGCTTCATGAGCCATTATTATACAAGGAAACTTTGTGTTACAGTATATAATACTTATAAGTAATCATTCTTATGTGCTGAATTGAAGGGGTTCAGAAAGGGCAATGCAGTTTAAGTACACTTGCATTTCTTGTCACTGTAAAATTTCAAGACAAATTTTGAAACCAAAATAGTCGATAGAAATATCTTCAAAGAAGAAAGCAAACTGGATCTAAGCAGGACATAGAGAGAAGGGGGCATTCCAGACATACAACAACAAGAGCGGAGTACATCAGGGTCTCTATTTTAAGAAACGGACCCCTCACTGGTGCTCAGCAGGCAGCTTCATTAACCAGTCGGATACAACACGTCTAAAGGCACACCTTAAGAAAACTGTGCTTCTCACTATGACCATAATGCATGATTGTAGAAAAAATATGTATGTTTTATTGAACATTGATGGAGCAACAAATTTTGTGTGAAAATAAATCATAAAAGTGGTTTGTTTGTTTAAAAATGTTATATTAATGTATGAGGTTGTAAGGTGGGCCTTTTACCCCACACACAGGGTAAAACCAGTTAAGTTAATACTTGTTTAAAACAATCACTTTAACAAAGTTTGTACTTTTTTCTGTTTATTTTGATAAATACATTTTTTTTTTGTTTAGTAAATATAGTCATAAAAATATAGATTATATAGAAATATAGAAAATATAGATCCTATAATTATTTAATATAGCTGTACAGTATTAAGAATAAATATGATATTTTATTATATGATATGATTATTATCATATTTTTAAATATGGTGATTATCTCTAAGGTGCCCCCCTTCCCCTCCCTCACTTAATATATGATACTTACCATCTGAATCTAAGCATGACATGTCAGCAAATGGAAAAGTCAACTGGCTGTTTATTATCATGTAAATTATTGTGCCTTTCGCTCCAACAGCAGGGGTGCCTTTTACCCCAAATACCATACTTTTCTTCCGTTGCTGTTGCTTTAATTACCTTGAACAAAACTGAAAATCATTAAGCCCATTAAAAGATGTCTCAAAATTTGTTACTTAAATTTACCACATTAAAAAAAAAAAAAAAAAAAAAAAAAAAAATATTAGATCAAATTAGCACAGAATCAACTTTGCGTTGCTGTCTGCAATGGCGTCAAAATGTCCACGTGCATCTTGAAAAGTGTATGTTCAGGAAAGTATCGAGGCAAGTTTTTGTGCCATCTAGGGGTTCAGAGGAGAAAAAAAAAAAAACCTACACATTTAACACTAGTTTAATGTAAAAATAAAGAATGAAAAGAAGAAGGTGGCGACGAAGAAGGCAAAGGCAGCAGCGAAGAAAATGAAAAAGAAAAAGAAATAATTGAGTAAATAACATGGCCCATAGGTTTACACACTTAAATCTTGCTTAGGGCATAACATGATTACGTCTGACCATTTAATTGTAGTTGTGAAAGTGATGATATACATCTAAAATTATTTTAATATACTAACAGTTATAATATTATCATTTTTAGATCCCTGGTTGCAAGAGGGTTTGAATTAATGCAGTAACAACTGTTATAAAGTAGGTGTTTGTTAAAGTCCCCCATGTTGAAAATCAAGTTTTTAATGTTGTTTATATGTCTATGTGGTGTTTTTAATATGGTTTAAGACAAAACATGTGCAAATTCATAAGTCAACACCATTGCTGAATATTTTCTCTATAAATCTGCAGTGACCTAAAGACAGTTTCAAAAACGCGGTTTGAAATCGCTGGTGCCTGTGACGTCACAAACCACCTTTTAACCAATCATGTCAACGTGCCGGCGGGCTTTAGCATACTGTATCATTAACTGTGACAGATCTGAAGCAGTGGAGTCTCAAAAGAAGCCAGGTTATCTAGGTATATTTTTCTGTTGATATGAAAAATCAGCTATTTTAAAATAAAGCTATTTTAAGGCATGAAGAACTGTTTAAAACATGTCATTTTGGTGATCAAACATAAAAGAAATAAAGAAATAAAATTATTGACTACAGGGGGACTTTAATAGATATTTGTACAGAGTACTGGTGGAATTATAGGTGCTATTTCACAGATGGTTTGGTAAGTGTGCCAGAAGTCTGGTTGATTGTGTCCAGGGAGAGACCCTGCTGCTTTATGGGGTCTGATATTGGTGTCCCGAGACACCCCACCCACCACCCCACTCACTCATGCATAATGCACAGGGCCCTACGGCCAGCTAGAGGGCTTCACTCTAGACAACCACCTGAGATCTCACGGCCATCACAGGTGTGTGTGTGTGTTTAAATGTTTATGTTACTCTAATGTGTCTTTTGCTGCTTCACATTAGAAACATATGCAATATACATATTACAGATGCAAAATACAGATTACGAGGAAACCAGAACACATTCAATTGTTGTAATGTTATTTGAGCCTGCAAAAATTATTGTTATAATACAACAATAATTTGAATAATAATAAAGTTTTCACAAATTTTACTAAAACAGAACATATTACTCCAGACAATGTTAGAAAGAGTACAGTAAACTTTACTGTACATGAGTATAAAGTTTACTGTAGGTTACATGAGAATGTGATATCTTGTACAGAACTCTAAATAACTGAATTTTGTAGAAATATTTTTCCATGTAAAATAAACATACGAAAGTAGTTGAAATTTAATTAACTATCCATGATTTTCTGAAGAACAAAATTACCCATTATGCTTCATGTGTGCTTCCATTATGGATATATATTTTGGAGAGATTTATTTGCAAACTAACTATGTTTTGTCTATATGTTTTGTACCATGATTATACAAATGAATTTCATTGCATTTATTAATTGCATGTTAATCAGCTATTTGCATTGATGCTTATCAATTAGTCTTAAAGACTGATGAAACTTTCCAAGATTCCTAAGATTTTGTGAACTTTGGACCTTGTGCACAGAATATACAAACATATTAGTCATAATGATTCACAGGCAACATATATGTCAGACTGTATTAGTTAAACAATACAATGCATCCACATTTTTTTCATAATGTTTGGACAGAAAATTTGGGGTAAATTTGGGGAAGATCTGATGAATGACCTATGCCGGGTTCAGATTACAGGATGTTTTTGTTAGTTATGATAGTCACTGTGTCAGATTATACGATTTTGACTCCTAAAATCTTGTCATGTTGTGGAAAAGAAACATGTCATACTACACGTTGCTACCTGACCATTCATCGATTGCCGTCTTTAACCATGTGCTTGCTGTCATCGAGAAGGTGGGACTAGAAGGTGCTGTGAGCATAAACAAACAATGGCCTGTTTTGCTCTGTCTTGTCGTCCGAAAAGCCCATCATGGATGACCGAAAACAAAATTAAACATGCTAGTCATGCTAGGCTATCATGTAGTCTGAACCGGGCACTTTTGAGAAAGTATGGAAGTTTACACATGCAAATAAATCAGATACAATTCAAATTGAAACATTTTATAATTATTTCTCCCTTTATACTTAAACTTACTTGAAACACATTTAATAACAACCTTACTAACACTTTAAGTAACAGTCAAAGCAGAATGAAACGGTAATATTAAATGTAAATGAGTTAAAATTGATTTCAGTAAACAAAGTATCTCATTAATATCTCAAATTTATAAAAAAAAAAAAAAAGTTCCTAGGGCTCCTCTTCCAGACCACGGTTTATGAATTTTCTCGTTTACTGATTTGTGATCAGATGCAGAATTATTATGGCTTGGCTTTACACGTTCAAGTGACCCAAATCTAGGAGTTTTCCCATCCGCTGCATTGTGATCAGATACAGAATTATTATGGCTTGGCAGAGGCCTCGTTCCCGTACAAGAATCAGGGTGTCACAGCGGTGGTGGAATAGTACAATGGAGTTGAGGACTAAAGATGATCTCCTGCTATCAGAGGATCTTAAAAATAAGCGATTACACCAAAAAATCAGGTGCAGCCCTTACTAAAGATGTCTGTGGATAGAAGATAAAGCACAGCAAAGGAGAGCAAGGCAACCAAGAAAATGAGGGGATCCAGGGACGGGTTACAGATTACTTACACAATCATAAATAGTTTCTCCTCCGCGTATTCAATAATGGCCTTCTCTCTCTATTCAGCAATCTGTTTTGGGCGGCCAAAGGAAGCTAATACAGTTTTATCAAAGCTGGGTATTGGCAGACAGGGCCAAGAGTTGATGTTTACAAGGCGAGGGCAAGCAGACGAGGTGAGAGAGAAAAGGAAGGCGCTGAAATCCAGTGGTAATTCCTCTCAGGCTGTAATCCAGGAGGATTACGGCTGCATGTGTATAGAGATTATATATTTATAGTTAAGATGCTCATCCGCGGTTTGCAGAGTGAATGGAGGAAAAGCTGGAAGTATTACAAGAGATGTATCAGGCCTACAGGAATTGGGTTCCAGTCTCACTCATTAACTCCTCTATTACTTTGTGTCTCTGAGCAAAATGAATGGCAAGATTAAGAATTATAGTTCAGTGTTACAAATAAGATGTTATCCGTTCAACTTGATTCTCAAGGATTTGCAATTGCACGAGCCAAGTATTTGGTGCATTCTCTGAATAAGTTTCTAAGTGACATTCTGGTGCTCTGTTGTTTGAGAGACATCCTTCAATCAGTTACGCTGCCTTTAGCACTGTCCAGATCTTCTAAATGCTAAGAATCTCTATCTTAGTTTCCAACAAACTCACACGCTCATTGCAGGCATACAGTACAACACATATGCGATACAGATGGAGTGTAGATGGCGTTCCTGTACAGAGAGAGAATACCTGAAGAACGCAAATACACAAGCAGGGGGAAAAAATTATACTAACATTAATTCTCCCGGCGTGTTTTCTGCAGGAGATGAAAGAGCTCTGGTGTAATTTCTGCTATTTATTTATCTTAAACGAGGGAATCTGGTGGATACTTATCCAAGGCCCTGATTGCTGCTGGGCTAATTAGATTGAAATATGCAACTACAGAAAAAAAAATTGAGAATTAATTAAATGTTTATTTCTCTTCAACCCCACCCTTTAAGCACGGGAGGCTAGGTCTTAAAAGGAGCTTGACAGATGAGAGAGAGAAAATAAGAAATATGGAAGGAAAAAAGCATGAAGCCGCCAGTCAAAAAGACAAAAACATATCTACGCCATCTGTTCTTAAAAACCCAAAACTCGATACGAACAGAGACAGCCGTCCAGGAATTCAAATGACTCCAGCAACCACTTACGACCATAACACTGGCTCTGTCGTGGGCCCTGTCAAGTTTAGTGCCCAAACGCGCTCTCTCTCTTTCGTCCCCCCGCTCGCTCTCTCCCGGCTGCCGCTGGTGGACGGACGGACGGCTCACATCATTATGAAAATGTTGTTTGGGGCAGCCAAGTTGAAGGGGTGGGGCGGCTTCCTCATTAATCAGCATGTCTAATAAATCCTCGTGCCTCTTTTCTGACAGAGCATTAGTCACCGAAAAGCGCTCGCTAAGAGACAGAGAAGAATGGGCCGCCTGTGGGACAGGGTCAATCAGAAACTCATCAAATGCGTCATTTCGTCTCTCCATTTAGACAAACAGCACTTGTTTATGGGAAAGATATCAGGTGTTCTGGAATAAGGAGCAGCGCTGAAACGGCACATCCATTAATCAGGGCTTGATTATACACGACGAGGAAGGTTGTTTATCCTAATTTCATTCATTGCGATCAACAAAGAAAATACAAGAGTATACAGCCATTAGTGGCAGCCACGGATGGCACAATCATTTTCTCGTATTAAATAAAGCGATGATGAATGAGCCAATAAAAACTAAAACAAAGAGGTTTTTATTACTTCAATTTAAACTCTCCCCTTCAATCTTGCTGTAAATAATGGTGTGGGTGTGAAAGTGTCTTTAAAAACGTTTACTAAGCGCCGATAGAGAGAGAATGAGATAATGCATACAAGACCCTGGCGAAGTCGAAGCTGTTTTTCACTCCTGCCTCGCGTCGCGATCAAACTTCCTGTGCTGATGTTTTAAACTCGAATCAGTGGGTGAGCTAGTTAGGGCTGTCAGCGAAATTGTCAACAGCAATCTTAAAGGACAGGACTATGACTTTTTGATCATTCACGACTTGCCATCAAAAATGCCTTAATGTCCTGCCCACCATTAGAACGGCCGGCCTCTGTAGTCGCACTGCTCTGTGCCTGCTTAATGAAAAACATATTTGCTTAATGGGTAGAGATGTGCCCCTGCGTTAAAATGGCCAGAGTTATACCAGAACATGAAAAGATTTGAACCTAACTGCTTAACAGCGAAATGTTAACAAAAGTGTGTGTTTGTGTGTGTGTGTGTGTGTGTGTGTGTGTGTGTGTGTGTGTGTGTGTGTGTGTGTGTGTGTGTGTGTGTGTGTGTGTGTGTGTGTGTGTGTGTGTGTGTGTGTGTGTGTGTGAGAGAGAGAGATTGGACCAATAGATAAAGTAGTGTAAAATGGTTTAAGAAAGAACATCCATCTATTCTACCAATGTAGGTCGCCCAAAATAGACAGCACATGAAAAGCTGAAATTGCCTACAAAACCAGTTTAATTCATTAATAGGAACATCAATATAGTGCTGCATTGAAAGCACTGGAAATATTGTTTACTTTTAATTTCAAATTGCAGGTGCGATTATAAAATTAGCAGTCACCACAAACCCATTTACTGTATCTTATCTAATTAAAGCAACAGTTATAAATGATGTCATGGGAATCAGGATTGCACATTCTTACTGTGTTCCACCAGCTCACAGCAACCTACAAACCCCAGCAGGCGGGCCAAGCTAATTAAATTACTTTGCAAAGTTTACTTAACAGTAAATGGTTAGTAAAATTTAAGGTGATTGCAAATTTTCTTTCATTCCACTTCAGTCACAGGCCTGTTTGAAACTCGTCTGCAAATAATTAGCGCATACATTTGCATCAAAATCATTTATACCATATGTTGCAGAAATTATGGAAAACAGCATGATTAAAATATTCTCTTTTTTCTGTTATGGTAATTTGTAAATATAGTGACTGAGGAAGGAGGCAGAGGGACTGAGAGAGAGAGAGAGAGAGAGAGAGAGAGAGACACAGAGATCACCTTGTGGTTTTACCCACGAGAGAGAGAGAGAGAGAGAGAGAGAGGAGGGGAGAAAAGAAATGATTCCATTTGGATTTGAACATACAAGGTTTCGTTTCAAGAGCTCACCAGATGCTGTTTGAAATCTGCCAACAGTTAAAAGAAACAGCTCTCCTCTCGAACCCGCAAACAGCATCAGCTAAACACTTAACGTTTCTCCAGCACACACCTGACTCGGGTAATTATTCTGAGCTTTAACTCCAAACACTTCCATAGTATGGAAGAGTTAAGGTGGCATCTCTAAGCAGTGTAAGGTCATTTACATACACATACATTTTCTGAGACTTGTGTGATTTAACAGCATGCACACACAGTGCAGTAAACTAAGGTGCTCACATTAGAAAAGCCTATACATGATAACTACTTAAACCAGAGCAGGCTCGAAGAAAACAATATAAACTGTCATTTTATAAACCCTCCGCCCCATAATTTAAACATTGTATATAAATCAGAATAAATTACAGTACTATAACTTCACTCTTGTGGTTTATTTTTTGAGGCCTGTGTCTGGAAATCTGTCAGCTTGCCTCATTATGAAAGCTAAGTGACTTTGACATGCGGTACAAGCGTATTCCTGTATTTTGGGTGAATAGAAGACTCTTGGATTATGACTGTGAACGGTGAGGTAATAGCAAATAAACCCCCTGAACAATAACTACAGCTTTTATTGTCGTTTTACTGACCCATACGTTTTTTTTGTTTTTTTTTACACTTTTACATGAACTGCTCTACTAATGTCACTAACATACATATGCATGTCAGCACTGAACCTCTGAAATGCAAGTCGTCACTGTCACTCATTTAACAAAAGAGCTGTTTTTCCACTTTCTATTTCCCAAAAGCATTTCAGAGGAAATAAAAGAGGTGACAGCCTTCTGAAAGGAGCAGCAAATGATTTTCATGTAGGAATACACAGCGTAATGCATATTGTTTTTGCGTGCTGGAGAACACTTCCACCCCACATGTTCTCCTGAGATTGAGTGGGTGGCCACTGAGAAAGACAATGTGAAATAAAGCAGATAATGAGACAAACAGCATTTCACTGGAGTGCTGCTGGAATGAAGCTGTGCAATAATGAAATATCTGAACATGTCTTTCATCACTCTCTCCTCTCTCTGTTCACACAAAGACAGACTCTGACCCGGGCTTTCCATGTTAGCCTATTAGTTCCAGTTCAGGTATGTGTGTGTGTGTGCGAGGGACGGGAAATGTGACACCCTCTATGTATGTGGTCTGCTGGCCTCACATCTGTTGCAGCAGTCTGGGCAGTTAATGCTGCTTTTTTACGGCAAAAATCAGTCAGCTTGCATTTTGTATAAGCTGCCCAACGCGCTCATGTTCTGTTCTCTCTCACCGGGGGCTGGAGAATAACACTCAGAAACTCAGCAGAGGACGAACAAAACAAGCGTGACAGTCTCTAATTAGCTGTGACTGAAGGGGTTTATTTAAAGAACACAAATGGAGGACGGTGCTTAAGTTTTGATGCACTTTGACCTTTTGGTTCTTTAATGTCGGAAGATGTGGAGAATGTGGCAGATGTGTCGGAAACAGAGCTCAAATTTGTTTACAGATAAATAATTACGATTTTTTTTTTTTTTTGGGGGGGGGGGGGGGGGGGGTGGCCTCACCAAGGATGCATTAACAATCAAAAATACAGCAAAAACAGTAATACTGCAAAAAAAATTATTAACTTAAAAGAGCTGTTTTCTATTTGAATATATTTTAAAATGTAATTTATTCCTGTGATGGAAAACTGCATTTTCTTTCATATTCAGTGTCACGTGATGCTTTAGAAATCACTCTAATATGCTGATTTGCTGCTCATGCTTATTATTAGTGCTGAATTATTAATAATGGTTCTTCTGATTATTACTGTTGCAAACAATTTTGCCGCTTAATATTTTACTCATTTTTGCAGGATTGTTTGATAAATAAGAAGAAATCTATTGTAACATTATACGTGTCTTCACTGTCACTTTTGATCAATTGATTGCTGAACATAAACAGTTTTCAACACAGATAATGAGAAGAAATCTTTCTTTTGACTGGTAGTGTATGTGTTTTTATGACACAAAATAAAAAAAATAAATCACCTGGCTCCTTCAGAAAACCCCCACACAGGACTCAGCCTCTGTCTAAGTGTATATCTATCTACATTATCATTTGCAGCCAAACAAACTGCCAGTTATTAAGCCTAGAATATTTGTACACACATTAGTGAATGTGGTTTTTAGGTAGGACGAGTAGGGAGCGAGCCTTAAACGCATGGCTACAATGATCCGGGCGCTTAGAGAGGGCTGCCCGCGGGGGGTCAGGGCCCCTGGAGGGTGAGGGACCCGCGTAAGACAGAGAAGGGACCTCATTACAGGTCTGCCGGGGCCCCTCCACTATTGAGTGTGAGCAGCTTACGTTGGGATGATCTGTTTCACACACACTCGCAGAGTCCATCAACACACACACTCCCACACATGGACAGGAGGAGGGGGCAGCTTAGAGCGCTGGGGCAGGATTTAGAGATCTCAGGAGACCTCGGTGAAAAAGGAAAGCGAGGGAATAGAGAGAAAAAGCTGGAAAGAAGCGATTGGCGGGGGTACAGAGGAACAGAGGGCTTAAAGCATGGCAGGGCTCTCAGTTAGACGACATTACCATTCCAAAACCACCAACATCTGCTCTATCACAGACACAGAGCGTGAGAGAGAGAGAGAGAGAGAGAGAGAGAGAGAGAGAGAGAGAGAGAGATGGGGGTGGAGGTCAGTGGTCCTCGCTTGTTTATCATCACTAAACAATATAAGCTGATATGCTTCATTTTACAACATTACATTTGACGAAGAATGAACAGGCGGATCTATGCCTAGAAACACAGTGGGGCATGAAGTCATAACTGTGACATCACATTTACAAGCTTCTGAGTTATCAATCACACACACACTGACCTGATCTCACACATGCACCGTTTAAACAAACATTCCCAGTTACATTGTTACACAAACAAAGAGAAATCCAAAAAGAACATTTCATTAAAGAATATGATAAATATTGAGAGAGAAAAAAAAACATCAGAAAATTCTGCAAATTATCCCTTGGTAAATATATACCTGAGACAAAGTCAAGACTGGCCAGGTGTGAACCAGCTGAAGTCCTCTAGGACAATGGTTCTCATCCGGGGGACGGGGCCTACTAGGGGGCCTCAGCAAACTTCAAAGGGGCCACAGGATGATTTTTTAAATTAATATATTATTATTAATATAATTAATATTAATAGTATTAATATGTTCAATCTAACTTCATTAAAATGCTAAAACAAATATACAATTAAGTAAATTGACATCATTATTTTTTCCCCCTCAACGCCTATTGTTTACATACAATTCGTGAAACTTCTGGAATTACAAAATTAATTGTGGTTATTTAATTTAGCAAGATCAACATTTCCAGTCTCTGCACTCTAAAAAATGCTGGGTTGTTTCAACCCTAATTGAGGTCAAATATGGACAAGGCCAACCATTGGGGTAAAAATTTGGGTTGAAACAACCCAGCATTTTTAGAGTGTGTTAATAATATATTGTAATACTGGCCAACTCAATATTCAAAGGTCCCCTGTATAAATATGATATTAACAGAACTGTAAATGTCTATATATCCAGGCAATGAAGAAAGGGTAGAGAATATTTTCTGTTCATTTAAAAAAAAAAAAAAAATGAAATGATTTCTAAGTTATAAATCAATGCTCCAAGTGGTGTGAAAAAACAAAAAAACTCAGTACTTGCAATAAGAGACTGCATGCCGAGATACAAGTAATCTCTCTTTTTTTTAAAAATAAAGATTGCTGATTGCATATAATCCCTTTTTTGGATACATACATTAATTACAAGTATTACATATCTAGGTAATGACACATTATTAAGAATCAAGAAGAATAAGGAAAGTAAAGCTATTCAGCTATTATTTTGTCTTGTACTTTGTACATAAATGTTATGTGAAAATGCTTATTCATGGCAAAATACAATAAAATAGAAAAACATGCAATTTTTGTGAATGTCTTTGTAACATTTTGTAGATTCTCCAAGGTGTATGTAAACTTATGACCAAAACTGTATAATATTACATGATTATTTGATCAATTGCTACTCAACTATTGATCCTTATAAGAAGAGTTTGAGTTTGCAAATGTCAGAGCATGTTTGCTGTCTGCATGAATATTCCTGACAGAACTCAGATGTCTATGAACAATGCTGAATGAGTAATGCATTTGAATATTTATGTTAACTTCATCACTCAAAATGGATTCATTATGCTGCAAAAAACTTGCATTTGTGTAAATGTGTATTTCAGTCTTTTTTTTTTTTCTTTCTTTCTTTTTTTTTTTTAAAAGGATAAGCAAAAATGATTTTCTGACATGCTGCCGATATTCCGATTTGTGTAAGTTTATTGGTTTAATAATGTTGCAAAACACAAAAGAGGTCATATTTGGGCTGACCAGAGTCCAATAAATAACAATAACTCACGTGCTCTGCGCAAATCACAAGAAATGAACACATGCTGGAGAGAACTAGTGTCTGTCAGCATATTTTCCATTCACTCTCTCCATTGAGTTTCACATGCTCTCTGCTCTTTTATTTGTATTTATCAGTGCTGGTGTCAGGACTACTGCTTCCACATCTTTCTGTCTGTCACAAGTACTTTGCTTAAAAATGTTGGGTCCTGTTTTCTCGTTTAACTTCAAATTTCCTTGTATTCAGTTTTTGTCATGAGTTTTCAGTTGTCTATTCCTACTAGCAGCAGTGTGTGTGTGTGTGTGTGTCTTTGTCAGGACTGATGGGTGAGTGGTTGCTAGATGATGTATGGCATGCAGTCCCTTTAATATGTTTCCTGTACGACTGACAGCTGGGTCACTGCATGTACACACACACACACACATACACATACACAGAACACTTTAAAAAGTAATAGCACACTGTCACATCTGCTGCATAATCAAAGCCCACAAAAGGGGGCATACAGGGCTCAAATGATGAAACAGAACTTTGTCCTTTATTGGACATGTTGAGAGTTCTGGACTGGAAGACACACCTGCATGCTGTTGAAATAGTTTAGGATTCCTTTTATCATAAAACGTATTTCAATTTAGCTGAGTCATGATTATTTCCCAGCCTCTCTGTGATATTAAGGGGGCTGTGGGTTTGCCTCGGTGTTTTGAAGACTTCTGTGTGAACGGCCTCTTCACATACAGTATGAAAATTGCAACAGCAACAGGTCTGTTGGGTCTATCCTTCTTCCTCATTACCTCATTGTGATCAAGCTTGTGACATTTCTGCTTATATTTTTCTCTCACCCTTGACAAGATCTGGGGCCAACTGTACAACTTGTAGGGTAGTTGTAGGGTAAATGAGCACAGTAACAGTTTACACCCTTCCACATACTTGAGCGTTGCACCATTAAATCTCGCTGAAATGTAACCCTATGTATGAACTAAATATTTACTGAAGCCTCCAACCAGGAAAAATGATTGATATAAAATAGCAGAAGACTGGATTATATCAATGAGCGCATGTTTTACACATTTCAGTCTTTTCTCAAAGGCCCTCATATGTAAAGATATTTCTGGTACTTCTGTCGTAATGACAAAGCTGCTTGTTTTCAACCGTTTGTTTTGTTTACACAAACTAGGAGTGGCAATATAATTACAATTAAAATAATTATATTGCGCTCTATACGTTTTAAGAACTCTTTATAAGCAATAAATAAGATGACTTTGAGTCATTCGTAATCCGCTTGGTAAGTCGCGAAGTGAGTTATGATGGGTCCAAGCCTCCACTCATTTCAAGTGAGAATACTGTCACAACAGCACTATTTATTCATAGTGCACATTTAAGCTAAGCTTTTACAAATTCACAGTGTACACTACACATCATCCCAGACACTAATACTTTACAAATTCAGAAAAGATTAATCAACATATGGCCAACTGAGATCTCGGTATGTTAAGATCATGATTTTTCAGTAGCTTATTACATCAGTCTACATTTGCACCATTAGTTGTTTGCTTTTGGCATCTTATAGAACGTTTGGACCCGGAAAGGTTGACAAGTGACATCAGACTTTACAGATTACGATCCCATCTAACTGAATGTGAAAAAAAAAAAAAAAAAATGCTTTCAATAACATATTTCAATCATATATCTGCAATAAAAAACAAAAAAACAAACAAAAAAAAAACAACAGTTTAAACTATCATAAAAACTAAGCAATGGCTAAATGTGAATAGCTCTTTTATTCGGAAGGTGGGACTTCTTTTGCTAGAGCCGCCTTACTGGGACTGTCACTTCCTCCCATTTACTGTAATACGAGGGGCCTGTCTTTGCTATATACTGTCTCTGGTCAGTGCATAGAGCCAATGGTAAAAAGAAACTTGTGAACTTTGGCACACATTTAAAAGATAATGTCAACGTAAAACATGGTTAAATGTCGGGCTTCACTAAGGTTTCTGCTTATAACTCTTGAATCGTGTGGTCTAGAAATGTAATTCTCTGAATTGCTGGGCTCATGTAGAGTCAAATTGAATGGTTTTAATTTTTGCTGACTAGAATTCATGCCATTTTGAATTTCATGGAAAAAACCCAAACTCGTATAAAAGCATTCTTTGTATAATAATATAATATAATATAATATAATATAATATAATATAATATAATATAATATAATATAATATAATATAATATAATATAATATAATATAATATAATATAATATAATATAATATAATATAATATAATAATATAATATCATTTAATATAAAACTGTTTTGGCATACTGTTTACAGTATGTACTTTGGGGCAGTTGTGGACTTGTGTGCTTGCCCAGCACTCCCTGGGCGCCGCAGCAAAGACGGCTGCCCAATGCTCCGGGTGTGTGTTCACGGTGTGTGTATACTGACTACTCTTGTCCAAAACATACTGTATGTGAAGAACAAGAAATGTTTCAAATTGTACTGTTATCAAGGTTGTGTGTTTAATTCAGAGAGTGTCATGTCATGTCTAATCAAATAATTAGTTGTTCAAAACATGGCGCTTCCGGTTCACTCACACTAGAAATGGAAGTTCGGGTCAAACGCATTGAATTGTGGGATACAAGACCCATTACAGTGTGCTCAGCCGCATACTGCACATTTTAACAAATGTAGTACGTAATTCAGATGATGACAGACCGCAGAAAACAATTTTGCATTGATGAGCAGAGAATTAAAGATAATGGAAATATTAAGTAAAAGGACTAAAAACTCGTACCTGCAGCTTGGAGCACCAGCTGGAGTCGTGCTTTGGCCTGCTCTGTGGGTGTCTGGAAAGACAGAGGAAGTCATTATGAAATTGTCTTAATACTGGTTAAGGAGGAAATAAGATAATAAAACAACTCCAACCTTGAAAGTCAAACAGTACACAAAAACAATGAGCATTTTGAAAAAGCAGCTTCAGTTGGCAGGGGTTTAAAAAAAAGAATAATTTCCTCAACAAGATCACATCTTCAGTCATGTACAAATGACAATAAATCCCAGCAGATCGCGAGGGTGTGTGTGTGCGTGAGTGTGTAAACATGCGCACGAGGGCTAAACGTTGCGATTTCACAGTGGCAGTGGAAGAGGGCTCGGATATAATTCCAATATCTCCACTATTAGATTCCACCCTCTTAATTGTCAAGAAAGAAGAATGATGAGGCAAGGAAGTTATAAAGGGCTATAGATTGCTCTCTAACGCAGGAAAGCCTGGTGTGTGTTGGTGTTATGAAGGTGTGTAGGATTACAGAGAAATTAAATGCTAATAGGATGAAATTTAAATGTGGATCCTGCAAGGCTCACCGTAGCTCATCGGAGAATGTGGGTGTCGCTGACAGCAGTAACGCACATTATTCAGCATAAATTTGATTTATCAAACTGTAAAGGTGTCACTTTCTAAAAATGTCATTTGGGGTGATGACAGGGAAATATAATGACCCGCTTTAATGTAAAACTGTCACTCCACTGTGTCTTAGATGACAAACACATCAAGCTCTTCTTGGAAATCTGCTTGTTTTTGACACCTCGCCTTCGATAACTTTTAAAAAAACACGGGCTCCTCTCCTCTGTGGTATTTTGAGCATGCTCCTCTTATTCCCCCCCTTCTTTATATTGTTATCAGAAGCATATCAGACTGTTTCAGGGCATCAATCAAGCAGACAGAAATAAAGGAAGGATTATTGAATGTTCAGATAAACCCCCTCCTCTCCTATTCAAACCCATCTTCTATTCTCTCTGCCATTACAATAACATCCAGTCATGCCGCAATAACGAGGCGGAAGAACAGACGGATCACAAGACTTAAATGGAAGGATAATCGCTGGCAGGGCAATCATCTTAGTTACAGTTTATTATGAAATTTCTACCATTGCATTTGCATTTGTTTAAAGTGACCCTGAGGCAAGTGTCCGGTGATATTACACCACCAAGTGTTTAGACAAGAAAAAAAAAGGGGGGGAAGAAACGAGCATCAATATGAAGAAAAATATAATTAGTTTCTAAGGATGACAAATGGGTGGCGGATTAATAATTAGATAAGTTTGTCAAATTATGAGACAGGCCTCATTCTGGCAAACACTGAGCAATAAGAGAGAGAGAGCTGATAAAATCTGACACAGATATAATACAAATAAGCTACAAAACACTGTTTGACGCCCACATCTCTATTGGATTTGGAATACTATCCAATCTAGTTATAACCCACAATGCAGCATCCTAACTAACAGAACTGACCAGTTAATGACAGTACAATGCTGAAGCTCGTAATCCTGATTAAGACCAGCCTGCAGGACAAGTTAATGAAATTATGGAACAGAGGTAAAAAGGTACCATACTGCAGCGCTTCTTGAAAGAGTTATAGAAAAGCAGCCCTTAGAGTCTCAGGCCCTGTTTACATCTGATATAAGATGCGTTTTTTTTTTTTTTTTAGTCTTCAAACTAAACTTGGGTCTTCAGCCGAGAAAGTTTAAATCCCATCTGGCTAGCGCACTTCTCATAATTACACGTTGGGTCAGCAGGCGGACAGCAGGCAGTCTATTGTGGCTGTTCGAACGGATTCGATCACATGAGCGTTTACACCAAGAAAGCAATCTGTTCAAATGCGTTTTCTACTACTTCTGGAAGTGGGCGAAAGTGGACAAGCTCAAAACATTTTACACCCCATTTACACCTGTATTTAATGTCGTCCACTTGTGATCCGATCTTAATACCAGGTGGAAACATATTCTCTAAACATCAGCTAAAAATCTTTTTATTAGAGGCATTGTCCAACGGTCCAGCCAAAATAGAAGAGAGAATTTTCCAAAAAATGAAAATTCTGCCATAAATTACTTATCCTCTTTTCATTTAAAAGCTGTATTTCTTTCTTCTGCATTGTTGGATGAACCATCACATGACATAGAGTGTCACATGACCCTTCAGAAATCATTCTAATTTGCTGCCCATGAAACATTTGGGATATGTATTTTTATTCAGCAAAGATGCACTAAATTGATCAAAAGTTAAAGTAAAGACATTTATAATGTCAGAAAAAAAATCTATTTCAAATAAGTGCGGTTCTTTGAACTTTCTATTCAAAGAATCCTAAAAAAATTTTTTATCACAGTTTATACAAAAATAATAAGCAGCAAAAACATGTTCCTACACTGATAATAACTATTATTAATAATTGAGCACCAAATTTTTTAAGGATCATGTGACACTGAAGACTGGAGTACTCTGACTGGTAATGCACACAGTTTGAATTAAAATAAATCAACCAACTCAGGACAATATTGATAAAGTCAATGGTATTGGCTGATATTACAGTCACTAACACATTATGGAGCCGCTCTCATAAGGGCACTCCGAGAGCAACAGGGTTTTTCTGATGCTAAAACTTAAAAAAATGTAGTTAAATCAGGATTCATCCAGCTTTTCACAAACAAAACATACTTGAGCTCCAAGCTAGCTTGTTCAGCAGAGAAATGAGAGTCCAGGCTTCATGGGCTTTAGAGTCCCAGTGAGCGGTCCTGGAGCCGTCTCTATCTCCCCCTCACACACACACATTCACTCACACACACACAGCCGTCCCCGCATAAACACTGAGCCAAACCAATTATCTCAATTACCGCACCCGCAGCTTCACATTCACACAGCTCAGCGGCCTCTGCTTCGCTCGTTGTCTTTCTACTGTCTAGACCTAGATTTCTCCTCTGTCTATCCAGACCTGGATAGTAGGAAAAAAGCACAAATTGTAAGGAATACTCACACTTCAGTAGTGTTGTTTAGACATTAGCAGCATGACATTTTTGTTTTACTCCTTTTTGTTTTTCGAAGGGCATGGGTTGGAGAATCTTAATTTGCTGCACAAGTCTTGCAACCCTGAACCCTGAGTACAGATATTTGCATTTGGTTCCCTGTTTTAATCTCCACAAAATTTCGAACAGTCAACAGATATAACAAGAAGCAATCGGTCTCCAAAACACTTCTGTTTCCTTGACAGGGTTCCTACTTCCAACACATTTTCCATGTCAAATTTCCATTCTTAAATTTCCAAACCTAGACCATATTTAACATTAACGGTTCATACATCATTATTTTAAGCATTACATTTAGTATATAGTACAGTCATCTGTAAATATTTTTTCTTAGGGTTTCCTCAAAGCACTTTTCTTCTTGAGTGATAACCAAACAGTAAAGTACAGTCTGATTTAGATGATCGTTTCCTCCTTTATCCGGTCTGGTGGCACATGAACATTCGATTAGTGAAGTTCAAAAAACTTATGGTAAAAAACTAAGAAAATGTGTGCCCTGAATTTATTCAATTGTGTTCGACAGCCACTAAAGGATCACTTACCTTTTGCCATGAAAACACACTGCTTGTATGATAAATATATAAAAAAAAAAAAAATGAATAGGGGCAATAGTCTGGAAACACAAATATTTTCCCATACTCTGTTTTCTTTTTTCAATACTTATCCAGACCTGGAAATTACTCAAATCAAATTCCATTCTTTTCCAAACTGCGTAGGAACCCTGCCTTGAGTAAAAAATATAAACAAACTGAGTAACACCACATATATTGGATCATCACTGTAACAGATTACTCTCCTAAACAACACTGTACAGTAAAAACATTTTTTTTTTTTTTTACATCCTCATTTACAATCAAGGAGGCACGGATGAAAACAAGCCATGAAAGTTACCTTTTTAAACAAAAAGAAGCACACTGCTGTGTGAACCCATACATACACACACTACTGTTTGGATCAAAAGTTAATCAAAAGTGACAGTCAAAGGCTTACCAAAAAAAAAAAAAAAAATCAGATTTTTTTTTTTTTTTTTTTACTTTCTATTCTTCAAAGATGATGGTGGAAAAAAATGTATCACAGTTTTCACAAAAACATGAAGCAGCACAACTGTTTTGAACATTGATAATAATAATAAATGTTTCTTGAGCAGAAAATCAGCATGATTTCTGAAGGATCATGTGACACTGAAGACTAGAGTAATGATGTTGAAAATTCAGCTTTGCATCACAGGAATAAATTGCATTTTAAAATATATTCACAAAGAAAAAAATCATAATAATATTTCACAATATTACTGTTTTTTACAGTATTTTTCTTAAATAAATTTAGCCTTGGTGAGCAGAAGAGACTTCTTTATATATAAAAAAAAAAAAAAAAAAAAAAAACCACATCTTACCGACCCCAAACTTCTGAACGGCAATATATATCTTGTATATATAAACACTTTATTCCATTACTCATTACTGTACTCATCTCATCTGACTTCATCCTCATTTATAGTCATTTTTCATTTGTTATTTCCAACCTCTGCCCCATTCCTTAACCCAAAAATAAATAAATAAATAAAGACTGCAGCATTACGTTACAGGATCCCCCTAGAAAATGCAATATTCCGTTTTTAATATCCAGGTCTATAAGATCAGGGTAGAGATGGGCTCCAGTGCAATATGTTTATTTATATATTTATAACAAATACTGCATATCAGGAGTTCTGGGCCGGGCGTCTATAAAATATAATGTTGTGTATGGATATCTTTTTTAAATATAATCTCAATATGAAATCGGAGGCCTTTTTACAATGTGCCATACTTCAGGACGGCGCTAACAGCATTTAGGAAAGCAGAGGCTGTTCATCTTTGTGTCTACAGTAGGCACTGCCGCTGCATAATAATAAGCTTTCCTGCCCCAAAATGTTATTTAGCTGCCTGACGCTCATTTCTCAAACTTCACCACTTTTACAATTTTCCCAAACTTTTATTTCCTTGATTATTGCCAACAAGATTTCATTACGTATTTAGAATGTAAACAAGCGTGAGTGATGACAGAGGTTTAACCGCGCCGGTCCTCGGCGGTCCTCACACACAATTCCTCCCCCCCCCCGCCATCCCCAGTCCAACACAAACACGCACACACACACACACAAAAATGAGTCAGGCCAAAATGGAAGGCAATTGTATTAATAGACTTTTTTGACATGCACGTGTGTGTGTATTAGTACACGTGCGTGTGTGTGTGTGTGTGTTACAGCCAGAGGAGGCCGGGCGTTGGGCTCGCACTCAACTCACATAAATCATGTTGAAGAAAAATGAACAAATGTGGCGGCTAACTCATCTCCTCACCATCCGGAGAAAATGAAATTCACTGGAATACCTATCAAAACTGCAATCATCAGGAGATAAAATCGCCTTTGCTCTATCTGCACTTTCCGATTTAATTTCCTTTATGCCCTTGACATTCAGAGATACCATTTAGATAATATGTATACAGTAAGGGACCAGTTCGCCCGCCATGATGCATATATATACGGAGACCTCACACTAAATCCAACACCATCATTTGGAAATGGATATGCAATATTTCTTTGTTGTTGTTTGTGTTATTCTTCGTCTGCGCACTCATGTCGAGAGATCTATGCAAAGAGCAAAGAATCTTAACAGGGAAAGAGATAAAGCAGCGGGATATGAAAGCTGCGCTCGTCCCCTCTATCAGTATGACATGCAATTATGTTTGGGCAGGCGTCAGGTTAAAGGTCAGCCTGATGACTCCATCATTTAGCAAAGCAGCTTATTTCACAAATGGAGGTAGACGGAGGCCTGTGGCAGACTCCCAGACACCTCCAATCTGATGAAATCATTAGTGTAATAAGCATGTAAATCTGCTTGCAAATTATACTCGCGCAGCTCCTCGGCTTTCATTTAGCTGACACTTGGTGAGGTGTTGTCAGATCACCTCTTTATCCCACAATCAAATTACTGGCAAACACGGGAGCAAGGGAGTGAGACGGGGGCCACGGATACGAATGGGTGCTGAAGGCCGTGCCTGGACGCTGCCGGCTTTCTGACACTCTATTGATTTCTGAAGCCCTGATCTTCCCTCATTCAGTTAGAGAGAGACAGGTGCTTTTGATGATGTTATGGGATAAATCTATTATTAAGCACCAGAAGATCTGGCAGAGCCAAAACAGAGTCGTTTCTCGCAATCGCTTGTCCTAATATGAAGCATAAATTATTCATTAAATATAAACAAGGCCTCAAAAGCAAAAACCCATGGGGAAAATTGTTTTTAAATATAATTTCTTCATTTTTAAAGCTGATGGACATGAGATTACGGAAGTTAAGACTAGCACACTACCTACCATCGCAATAAATAGAGGGAGGCACGGTGGCTACTTCAATTAATGCAAAAAGAGTCGCTTTTTTATTGTCATTATTTAGCCGTGCATCTGTTCTAGCTAGATTCAGGTCTCTCTAAGAAAGAAAAATGGCAGAAGAGAGATAAAGAGTAACAAAAGAGCAATAAAAACACAGAAAAAACAAATAAACAGCCTCGGTTTTCCCACACAAAGCTAATAAGCAAAACCGTAAAAGTCCCACAAAGAAATAAGGTTAAATGATACCTGCCATCTAAACAGTGTTCCCTATTCAGCAAAATTAAGAAGATTTTCTTGAATATGTTGTAAAAATATACTTAAGTTTCAGTAAATGGATATTTTTGGAGCTAACGCTAGGGAACACAAGATTAGAAATAGCTATGAAAAGTTTTACAAAGTTGTCTCCATCTAGACTTTGTAAAGTTTGCCATCTTTTAACATTGGTACATCTGAAGCTTGTAAATGTGGGGCTGTTTATGGCTGATGTTTACTGGGTATATGCATATGCCTTTAGGGGAGGGCTGCAGGGGGGTGTATACTTACTGTTCGCTGGCACAAATCTTAATAAAATATTGCAGCACCTGGTGTCTGACGAGCTGGATGCAATCTAGCAGCTTTTATAAAGTCAACAATAAATTCTCAGGTACAATATTCACATATTCAAATTTTTCAGGAAACCTACAGCTGAACACGGGTAGACTCACACATCTGCATGTTTTACAAAACACAGCTTTCAAAATTTCTCGAAAAATTAACTCTCTCTAGTTGATTGAATTTGCCTACTACCAATGACATACTGTACGTGTCCCAAAGATAATCAAACCTCAAATTATATTCAGTGGTGGAGATGCCATTTTAAACGCCTTTATCTTTTGAGGATCATTTCAAAGCTAGCGTTTTATGTTTTCGAAATATACACAAATAAATAATGCTTTGGCCTTTTGTAAACACAAATTATTATTTTAGGAAATATCAGATGACAGCGAAATGGAGTAGCTGCACAAAGCCTGACTGGACTAAATGTAAATGCCTTTATGTGACAAAAAAACAGGACAACTCAGTCTGAATGGTCCCATATGCAAACTGAATTTAACATTGAAGGGTTCATTAAAGGGTTAGTTCACCCAAAAATAAAAATTCTGTCAATAATTACTCACCCTAATGTCGTTCCACACCTGTAAGACCTTCGTTCGTTCATCTTTGGAAAATTAAGATATTTTTGATGAAATCCGAGCAGTATCTGACTCATCCATAGACAGCAATTTAACCTCCACTTTCAAGGTCCAGAAAGGTACTAAAGACATTGTTAAAACAGTCAACGTGACTGTGACTTTTTGCAAAGCCTATGCATCACGTACACTGTACACATACCCTAGTGTATGCGTATACCAAAGTTTACTTTAGGCTTAAGTGTCCACGTCAAAACTACAGTAGCTTCATTAAAGCATATTTTATCAATGAAAAGTATTGAAGTACTGACATAAAATCTGAGCTAATGACAAAAAGATTGTATCAACATTTCTATCAGATGTGTCAGTTAACATTCCTTGGACGGAAACGCAGTTTTAGAGAAACTATGAAAAGACACAATTGGCTTTTAAATGGTCATTTAATTGTCATTTTTGAGAGAATTGTTAAAAAAAAAAGTCTCTGAGGCCAGAATGAACTTTGATAGTGTCTGTTTCGTATCTGTACTCTCTAGGTTTGGAACATTGCCTTGGACATGTAAAGACCCTTTTCAAGCAGACATATCGATTCAAGAGGGTTATGCATGTAATCTTCTTTTCAATAATTCACTGTGCCTTTTATACAGCTGTAGATCAATGGATGTGCTCATAAACTCTCCTCCCCTTTCACTCTCTCCTCTGTCAAATCTCTCCTTCCATCAGTCTGGCCAATCTTTCCTTTCATTCTCTGTTCCCTCTGCATCTGTCCATCGGTCTCCCCAAATGAAGACAAGTTAATCACACATTAACCTGTGACGCGCAGTCAAAAATCTATAAAAATGGTTCATTCTCTGGAAATGGTGCCATTGGCGCCCTCTGTATTACTGTACTAAGTCACGTTATTTGAAAGATATGATTCTGTAGTGTGTAATTCAAAAAGTAAAATGATAACAATGGCAATAATAATTGTTAACACTTTATTTTAGTTTCCTTGTTACATGTCTTCATATCTTACAGAATTAATACACCATTATGTTCCTGCCTGAACACTTAGATCGAGTTCTGAAATGTACTTTCATTATGAGATCCTTACTTATTTTGATTCTTCTCTTGTAGTTTTGTCAAAAATATCTATATTTTGTTATGTATCAATACTGGACTATCTGAAACAGTTCCAATATTCCTTTTCTGCAGTATCAACACACCGATACCAGCTGCGCATTCTCACTCTCTTCTCTCCGACAGTGAATAGATACACACCCGCCTCCTCTCACTCACTCGTCTCATTTGCTCTGGTTGAATAGTGCTTGTATTGCACATTATTTCAGTCATTCCCATAGGGTTTGCGCTCACACAAAAAGTGCGTGCACCACTGATCTATATAAGTGCTCTCATAAAGCCACCTCTCAAACAACTCACGAGTACCAAATTGACTTATTTTCCGTGGCTTATTGCACTTGGTCAAATACATACAAAATTATGTTAAAATGCCCGTCTTACTGAGCATTCAGGTGAACACAGTCAGTTTTGGAACATAAATAGCTGAGAGAAAACGCATGTTGTGTAACAATATATTGGATCCGTGCATAAGCTCTTAAAGGGATAGTTCACCCAAAAATGAAAATTATCCCATGATTTACTCACCCTCAAGCCATCCTAGGTTTATATGACAATCTTCTTTCAGACGAACACAATCAAAGATATATTTAAAAATATACTTAGTCCTCCAAGGTTTATAATGGTTGTGAATGGTAACCCACATTCTGAAGATAGAAAAAAAGCATCCATCCATAAAAAAGTAATCCATACGGCTCCAGGGGGTTAATAAAGGCCTTTTGAAGTGAAGGGATGTGTTTTTGTAAGAAAAATATCCATATATAAAACTAATTTATAAATTCAAATATACAAGCTTCCAGCAGACAACTGTATGGATATTGTGCACGTCAATTTGGGCGGAAGATCAACGTTTGACCCGAACGCAATGGCAAACGTGGAGGCGAAGAGGAGAGAGCAAAACAAAACACTGGTCACAAATTAGAAGTCTAGAACGAGAAATTTTAAAAAGAAATGTCGGATGATTTTGATATAAGAGAAGAGGAGCTTGAGTTTGTTGCCCAGCTTACAATACTCCTACGTCCTGCGTCATACATCGTGTCATGGGTTACTCTTACTTTTGGCGCAAGTCAACTTGCACATTCTGAGTGTGGTCGTCTACCGGAAGCCCGTTATTCGAATTTATAAAGTTTTAAATATGGATATTTTTACAAAATCACATCCCTTCACTTCAAAAGGCCTTTGTTAACCCCCTGGAGTCGTATGGATTAAATTTTTTTTTTTTATGGATGGATGCATTTTTTCTGTATTCAGAATGTGGGTTACCATTCACAACCATTATAAACCTTGGAGGACTAAGGATATTTTTAAATAGATCTCGGATTGTGTTCATCTGAAAGAAGATTGTCATATAAACCTAGGATGGCTTGAGGATGAGTAAATCATGGGATAATTTTCATTTTTGGGTGAACACTATCCAGTGTTTTTACATTTGATTACTTTCATTTCTGTAGTATTTCTTACCTGAATACTACAGTTAGACTTAAGTGAAAAAATTATCCATGTATATTTCAATTGTCTCTTTATTCTTTTGTATTTATTTATGCTTTCATTTGCAATTTGTTTATTTGTTCTTATTTTAATACTGACTGTTTACTTGTCTTTTTTTGTAAATGTAGTTCAACGATTCAAGTAAAGCCTCCTTGTGCTGTGTGTAAGCTATTACAACAAAATTACCCAAATTACTAAAAAAAAAATTATAAAGATAATTTATATATATGGCAGTTTTCAAAATGGTCTCGAAAATAGATATTTGTCAAGGTGTCGTATCGAAGTTGGACATTTCCGTATCGTGACAACCCTACTGTCTATGTTATATGATCACCTTTTGACTGCCTGTTCACTTTGTTGTTCATTGATTGTACATTACTATTATTTGAGTTATTTGTCAATATTATGTAAAGTCTCTTTGGGTTCTTGAAAGATGCTATATAAATTAGTATATGTAATCCAAAGGTAAATCCAAAATAACTGGTAATAACTGGCCATTGAAAAACACATATTTGCTGACCATTAATCTGAATAGTGAAGTGGACGCAGTGCTTGTCCACAAATTATAGGTCAGGTTACACTAGCCGCCCCATGCACAAGATGACACTGATGATGTCCCATACAAACACTAATGCCTGTGCTTCTGAGCAGGATCAACAGTGAGACATCTAGAGAAGGAATGAGTGGGAATATGTGATAACGATTTGATTTTAGAATATAAGCATGATAATTGATAAGGAGTAAGGTCAGGTGTGTAGAGTGACCCTTAAAGGGCCAGGCATGCGTTTAATATTCAGGGTGTGGAGCTCAGGGAGGTGAGTGTACATTCAGAGAGTCAGGACCCCGCTGTGACCTCTCTCCATTATTCATCCCTTAGAAAAAAAAATAGAAATGGAAACTCAGTTCCACCCAGGAGGAGAAAAGGCTCCCTTTAACTCCAGTGCATGGCACTCTGACCCTGTATTAGAAAGGCTGCAGAAAACCCAGCAAATGTTGGACGTTACATTTTTAAACCCTCCCTAGGGCTCATTTTAAGGGCCAACCTACATCCAGAGAGAGGGAGGCAAGAAGGTAGAAGTGGGAAGACACTGTGATCTCTCCAGATGTGTTCAGAGGTAACGTGTGCTTGACATGAGTCTATGAACTGTTCCAGACTAAACTGTACAGCGCACAGCGAGTGTACGTTCAACTGAAAACTCAACAGCTTAAGGATACAAATTAAAACACACTCCACAGTTTTTCAAAAAACTTTTTTTTCGGAATTGCCCTACTGGGGGGGGGGGGGGGGGGGGGTATTGGGGGGGTGGCTAACAAACAACACCTTTTAGTGAAAAGACAAAAGCAAAAATTAAAGAGGAAATGTAAAAAAATGGAATGGGACAAACGGAAGAGTAAAAGTTATGGAAACCCAGGCAATCGTGTGGGAGTCAGAGAAAGACCTCTCTGTCAGTTCAAGGTATTCAAAGGCAATTGCTGAACATTCATTTTGGATGCAGATATCAAAGATTCAGGAAACACTGAAGGGGGAAAGAATCACAACTTACCAGATGTTCTAATCCAGCTTTGATGTTTCCTGTTTCCCTGCAACAGAAGAACAAATTTGCTCCACTGTAAATAACGCAAAGACACCAAGCGTCTCATCACACTGTGCTCCCACTCATTTCCCCACATCTCAGAATTGCTGTTTTCAAGGGTATACTGTATTTATCCAGTTTTGCTCACTGAGTTCCACGAGGGCAAGAGATTTCAATAAGGCTCTTATACTTCTTTTAAAATTACATATTACAAGTAAAAAGAGTGAAAATCAAAAATGACAGCGGTTAAAGACAGCTGGACTTCACTGGAATAATGATGCACACAGATGCTATGTGGGTGTGTTTACATTAAATAACCATTCATTGTGTCTCTTTAAATCATTGATATACATGTTCAATATATGGAACAGTAATACTTTGCAGGATTCATACAGTGTGATGGGGAACTGTTTACCTGACAAAAATATAAAATAAATAAATCTTCAATATGGTATACGAGTTTATAGAATTTTAAAATGCATGCTTTTAACATTAATATGCCTTTACAATGGAAGGCCTAAACGAACAAACAAGAAGTTCATATGTTCTCAAACGTTTCTAAACAGCTGACAGAAAATACTGGACATATCCTACTTAGCCTAAACTATGCTTTTCTTTACATGATCAGTGGGTGTAGTATCAATGTTCATTGCACAAATTAAGGTATTTTTAATGAAATCCGAGAAATTTTTTTTTTTTTGTTATCTCCCACAGAAAGCAACGAAATTACCATATTCGTGGTCCAGAGAAGTAGTAAAAACATTGTTAAAATAGTCAAAGTGACTACAGTGGTTCAATCTTAATGTTATGAAGCGATGAAAATACTTTTTGTGTGCAAAATCAAAACAAAAATAACTTTATTCAACAATTTCATCTCTACCCTGACTTAATGACAGAAATTTCATTTTTGGGTGAACTAACCCTTTAAACATAACAGCGATGTCAAAATTACCAACTTCGTTAACAACTGGCCATTGTGTTGACATGCTCATCGGATATGTCTGTGATTGGCTTCATTGATCAGTGCTTCAAAAACGTTGTAAATAGTCACTGACGCTCTTCACTGAGCGCTTACACAGATACGCACAGGAGCGTTTGAAAGCAGGTGTCTATCACGGACCAGTCCTCTGATAGACGCCTGCTTTCAAATGCTCCCGCTTTCAAATTCAAACACTTCCGTGTGCTTTCAAACGCTCCCTTGTGTTGATCATTGTAGCCAATCACAGACATATCCAATGAGCGCATAAACGCAATGGCCAATCAGAGGTGTTTACGAATCTGCTCAACAGTGCTCAAAGCACCACATTTTTAAAATTTCAGTACCAATTGTTAACAAAGTTGGTACGTTTTACAACTCTAAACCATAATGAGTGTTTAATATATAGGCATAATATATAGCCTTTTCCCACTCAAGCACACACACAAAGCTTGCCACAAAGCACCAGCAAAAGTAATTTGTGATTATGAATGTGTCGTGAAAAAACAGCAAAGAGTCATTTTATTTATTTATTAATAATATTGATTTCTGAGTCAGTGTCGGCTGCAAAGGTGAAGTTGACGATGCTGACTCCATCTCCACAGTATAGTGAACGCGTCTATAGAGAGAAATATACCTTTCATACGGATTACATTAGCAGAGAATATTTCTTTTGCATTTGAATTTGTTAGTTTAAAAGTAGACATTTCAAGCTGTCTATAGATACATTTCTAATGTCTGTGAACAAGTAGCCTATAAGCTGAGTTTCGGTTCATTTTGGTGATGTACCCCGAGACGGAGTCAGAGACCGAGACAGCAGAAAGTGCATTATGTTTGTTTTCTTTATTCTACAAAGGAAATTTTTTTTCTTGTTACTGTGAATTTACACAAATAAACTCACAACAAGTAGTTTACCTTTTTGAATGATGTATTACTCTTATCTGTATAAACAAAAATTAGTATTTTAAGTTGTTTCCGCTGTTATCAGAAAAAATGGAAGTTGATCGTGCCAGCGCTTCCATGTCTTGCAGTAAGCACACTAATACTTCTAATACAGCTTCCACACTCCGCACAGACATTTGGATATGTGCCTAAGATGTCTATGTTACCGTTAGAGCGAGCAGCCATGTAAAGTTGCTACTACTTACATGTATAAACTGATAAGCCATATTTGGGACCGATAAATGATAGATGAGCATTTCGATTTCCTGGCTGATATACTGTAATTACCACAACGATCTGTCCCTCATGGTTTTTTTTATGCTTTGACACCAGTAACACCATCAACTAACTTGAAATAGCATGTAATATTTACAAAATATATATACTTTTTTTTTTTTTTGTAAATATTACATGCTAGTTCAAGTTAGTAAATGGTGTTACGGGTGTCAAAGCATAAAAAAAACCATGAGGGACAGATCGTTGTGGTAATTACAGTATATCAGCTAGGAAATCGAAATGCTCATCTATCATTTATCGGTCCCAAATATGGCTTATCAAAAACAGATCGTTGTTTTAATATATATATATATATATATACATATATACACATATACACATATATACACACACACACACACACACACGCACACACTACTGTTCAAAAGTTAACGTTTTTTTTTTTTTTTAAATGTATCAGGGTTTCCATAAACAAATACTCAAAATCCGCATATTAAAATGATTTCTGAAGGATTGTGACATGCTGAAACTTCAGCTTTGCCATTACTGAATAAAGTTTTAAAACATATCACAATTAAAACATCTTATTTAAAGCTATAACAATATTATACACAATATTACTGTTTTATTGTAATTGTGATAAAAAAAAATGCAGCCTTGATGAGCATACAGTAAAAGACTCCTTTCAAAAACAAAAAAAAAACAAAAAACAAAATCTGACCAAACCCAAACCTTGTGTATACATATACAATATATACACAAGCACAAACGTGTTGGAACCCTATGGACTCCTTTCACATTGTTGGGGTTCTCAGAAGCAGAAGTCAGGGCATAGTCGGGTCACTCAGTGATGAACGGGAAAAGACAGCAAAAATTATTTTTGCATTACAATTTGCTCCAACAGCAAAAGAAAAATCTGTGATAGTGTGTCTGTGACTTTCCAAAAGAGGGGAAAAATAAAGAGAGATTGATTACATTGGCCAAAAGAGAGAAAGATGTCAAATTTGCCATCACTCCCTCAGCCGTTGTATTAGAAACTCCCTCGCAGCAGCATTTTTGTAATTTACTGAAAAGGTAATATAATATAATATATGGCATTATAAGTGAATATTACATTTTTTTAAAAATGAAAATATGAAATTTTTCTTCTTAATTTTTCTGCCCAGTGTCAACTGACTGAGACTGGAAAGACCCCAAACTTGGATTTTACTTGGACTTGTATTAAGCAGCATGGAGTATTTTTATAATTGCACTGTAACAATGACACCATTAAATTAAAGTCTAACCCAAAATACTATAGAATCTGTTGTGTTTTGATAAAGACAGTAAGACATACATTGTTTTTATTATTATTATTATTATTATTATTATTATTATCATCTTTCATTACTTGAGAATGGAACATTGGCCAGAAAAGGACAGTCTTTAGAAGATACTATGGCAAACTGTGTGTGTGTGTAAAGAGGAGGTAAAAAGACAAGAGAAAGAGACAAAGAAGCATAGTTTGGAAACATGACGTTAACTAGCCTGTGGCAGCTCAGAAATGGCTTCAGTAATCAGGGACACAAAACCCCAAGTGATACCCACTCTACCCCCTCTTCCTTCTAATGTTCCATTACTCCACAGTCCCAGCACATCTCTCCATCCATCTCTCCTTCTCCAGGAACTATTCACTGCTTCCTACAGAAATTCTGTCACTTCCTGATGATTGCTTTTCTGGGGGACCATCTACATCTCAGCACAGAAAGGCTAGTGCAAGCTAACAAATGGGTCATTATTGAGTCACGCGAGTCGGGGGTTAAGGCACTGGCTGTAATCCTTTAATGAAGAACAATTAGCAGTAAACAATTACTCAAAAAGAGACAATATCACTTATTTTCCTCAGACACTCCCTTTCCTTTCCCCTCACCACAATAATTCAGTTTTCTTTTTTATTATCACTTATCCAATTTCACAAGTGCTTATTATATTTGCACCCTCCCCCATCCCTTTTTTTTTTTGGTCATTTAGCATCTTCCCCTGTCTATGGCTAAATTACTGTATTCTTCTAATTGTATCTGTGTCTTTCTGTGGCACTCGTCTGTGCTGAAAAAAGCAACAGCATCCCAATTCAATTAGAAGCTTCAAACCGAATCAAAACACTGCTGAGTGCAGACGCAGGAAGATATTATTGGCAAATGAATATAATTTTTTATTGAACTGGTACATCTTCACCTTTTCATTTTTTTAGCTTCATCTTTTTTTTTCCTTTATGATGCTGTCCATTTCCTCCAAGTCTGCAGGGAGCACAGATTTCCCATCCCTCTCATTCCCTCCCTCTCTCCGTATCCCCCGAACATGCTCACATCGATTTCTGAATTACAGTGCAATATTAAATAATTAATATACTTGCCATGATTGATGTTTTGTCTTAGCCCAATATTACATTATCAATCAAACTCGGTTTAATGTAATAATATTGAAAATGTGTCAGGGGTTGTTTGGCTGGTTTACAATTTGCGAGAGAGATGCATGTCATGACGCATTCTACATTGTTTTAATGGACAGTGGTGGAAGATGAAACAAGATCAGTGTTGACCTTGAGCTATGAATCCTACAGATCAGCTTATAATGACCTCAATCAACAAACCTACTCCAGCCAAAACACTGGCCAGTGCGCATCAGTGTAAGACATGCGCACTGCCCAGCCATATGCTCTCTATCTCTCTCTCACTATAATATATATATATATATATATATATATATATATATATATATATATATATATATATATATATATATATATATATATATATATAATATATATATAGTGAGACATTCTATGATCCAATAATATATATATATATCATAATCTTTATAATATGAAAAAAAAAAAAATAAATAAATAAATAAAATAAGTAAAAGGGATATTTCACCCATAAATGAAAATTCTATCTTTTACTCATCCTCATGTTGTTCCAAACCCATTAGACTCTGGTTAATCTTCTAAACAAAAATTTATATATTTTAATGATACCTGAGTAGTTTCTGTCCCTCCAATGAAAGTCCAATGTGTATTAAAAGTTTAGACTTATTCAGTTGAGTTTATGGTTACTGCTTTGATAAATGTGTTTTTAGCTTTCAGAAAATGTGAAACAGACTGAAATATAAGTCATTATTTAGTCAAGCAAATGTGCACAAATAAGATTTGACACAGCTTCAGAGGTTTCAGATGTCTTGGAACATTGTGCACAAATGTTTTTTGAACTATGTTTATGGTCTTGTCTTGGGGGTTAGATTTATATGGGGGGGACCTTTATATATATATATGAATCGTTGGAATGAATCGTTAATTTGTGGCCATGCTATGCCTATATTTTTGACATACGGGGGGCTCTGTAATAAGTTTTGAATGACACAATGTTACAGATCCCTTGTTTCCCTGGACTCCTTATCCCAGAATCCTCCTGTTCTCCACACCTGCACTCACTTCCCTCGTCAGCTCCTCATCGTCACTCATCACCTGCACCTGGACTCTATTGTCAGCACTCCCCATATATTGCACTCACTCCCTTCACTCCTCGTCCGTTCTCTGTTTTGTTAAGGTGTCTGTCTGTTGTTCATTGCCATTGTTTGAAGTAAAGTCTCTATTATCGTGGAAATCCGTATCTGCCTCATCTCTCTACCAGCCACCCGTAACAGAAGAACGGACCTAAACCGACCGGATTTTCCACGAAAAAAAAATGGAGACTTTCCCCAGCTCCCTGGATCCAGCTCCTCCATCGCCTCTCACCCTAACAGCCAGCGAACGCATTATCGGGCTCCTGCAGGTAGGACGTTCGCTGGAGAGGTATGTGGAGGAGTTCGTTGAGCTTGCTTTCTTGTCTGACTGGCCTGATGCTCAGTTGATCTCCTTGTTTTTGGATGGATTGGATGACGACACTATCCGTTTTGATGAACCAGTTTTTTGTTTCTCCTTAAGCGAAACTATCAATTTAATTTTGTGGTTGAATGGCTCCAAATTCTTAGTGAAAGAGGTTCAGGATCAGTGTTGTCGTCCGGTCCATCCAGAAACACGGTTGGCCGGGCCAGTTAGTCAACCTCCGGCTTCCTCCGCACACCGCTCCAGCGAACTCCCTGCCTGCCCCAGGCTGGACCCATATTCCGCTACTGGGCCCAGTAAGCGGAGGAGGAGGAAGAAAGCGGCCCCAGTATCTCCAGAGCCCGCTCCAGTATCTCCAGAGCCCGCTCCAGTATCTCCAGAGCCCGCTCCAGTATCTCCAGAGCCCGCTCCAGTATCTCCAGAGCCCGCTCCAGTATCTCCAGAGCCCGCTCCAGTATCTCCAGAGCCCGCTCCAGTATCTCCAGAGCTCGCTCCAGTATCTCCAGAGCCCGCTCCAGTATCTCCAGAGCCCGCTCCAGTATCTCCAGAGCCCGCTCCAGTATCTCCAGAGCCCGCTCCAGTATCTCCAGAGCCCGCTCCAGTATCTCCAGAGCCCGCTCCAGTATCTCCAGAGCCAGCTCCAGTATCTCCAGAGCCAGCTCCAGTATCTCCAGAGCCAGCTCCAGTCCCCACAGAGCCAGCTCCAGTGCCTGTGGGGATTTTAATTGTATTTGAGGGGATGAAATGTCCCTCAACCCCAGTCTCCGCCGAGCCAAGTTCTCCAGTCTCCTCCGAGCCAAGTTCTCCAGTCTCCTCCGAGCCAAGTTCTCCAGTCTCCTCCGAGCCAAGTTCTCCAGTCTCCTCCGAGCCAAGTTCTCCAGTCTCCTCCGAGCCAAGTTCTCCAGTCTCCTCCGAGCCAAGTTCTCCAGTCTCCTCCGAGCCAAGTTCTCCAGTCTCCTCCGAGCCAAGTTCTCCAGTCTCCGCCGCCGAGCAAAGTTCTCCAGTCTCCGCCGCCGAGCAAAGTTCTCCAGTCTCCGCCGCCGAGCAAAGTTCTCCAGTCTCCGCCGCCGAGCAAAGTTCTCCAGTCTCCGCCGCCGAGCAAAATTCTCCAGTCTCCGCCGCCAAGCAAAGTTCTCCAGTCTCCGACGCCTACGAGCCCTCAGCGCCAGCCGCCGCCTACGAGCCCTCAGCTCCAGCCGCCGCCTACGAGCCCTCAGCTCCAGCCGCCGCCGCCGAGCCCTCAGCTCCAGCCGCCGCCGCCGAGCCTGCCGCTCCAGCCGCCGCCGCCGAGCCTGCCGCTCCAGCCGCCGCCGCCGAGCCAGCCGCTCCTAGTATGGTCTCTGTGATTGAACTCTCCAGCCCAAAGACTGTTTTCCCTCCCTGCCTCCCTCTCCCGCCTCCTCCTAGTCATGTCTATACTGCACCTCCACCTCAAGCCCCCTCGCCCAGATCTCCACCTCGGACCTCTGGGCGATTACCTTCACCCCGGCTCCAACCTCCCTCTGCTCCACCGTTGCCCATCAGTCCTCCAGCTTCACCAGTCTCCATCCTGCCTCCACTCACACCTTGGTCATTCATCAGCCTGCCCTTCCCTCTGGACTTCACTCCTCCGTCTCCGCTCCGTCACTCCGTCCCTCGGATTCAGTTGGCCTCCTCACTCCCCCCGGTGTTCGTTTTGTTGGCTGTCCTTCTGCTTTCACTGCGGCCTTCTGGAGCCCCGGCTGCGCTTCGGTCGGCGGAGCCTTCGGTTCCGCCATCACCCGCCAGTCCTTCAGCGACGCCTGGGCTCAACGCCTCTAAGGCTTCGGCTCCTGACCCGCCATGGCTGCCCGCTGCACCTGACCCGCCATGGCTGCCCGCTGCACCTGACCCGCCATGTATGCCTGCTGCATGTCTGCCCGCTGCACCTGACCCGCCATGGCTGCCCGCTGCACCTGACCCGCCATGGCTGCCTTCGGCTCCTGACCCGCCATGGCTGCCCACGGCTCCTGACCCGCCATGGCTGCCTTCAACCCCTGACCCGCCATGGCTGCCCACGGCTCCTGACCCGCCATGGTTTTTGGACCTGCCCTGGAGACCTCCACTCCAGTTTACTCCTTCCCCTGCTCCGGTTTGAGGTCTCCAGGGCGCCCGCCCCCCTCCCGGTTGTTACATCTACGGCGCGAGGACGCGCCTACCGGGAGGGGGAGGTACTGTTACAGATCCCTTGTTTCCCTGGACTCCTTATCCCAGAATCCTCCTGTTCTCCACACCTGCACTCACTTCCCTCGTCAGCTCCTCATCGTCACTCATCACCTGCACCTGGACTCTATTGTCAGCACTCCCCATATATTGCACTCACTCCCTTCACTCCTCGTCCGTTCTCTGTTTTGTTAAGGTGTCTGTCTGTTGTTCATTGCCATTGTTTGAAGTAAAGTCTCTATTATCGTGGAAATCCGTATCTGCCTCATCTCTCTACCAGCCACCCGTAACACACAAGGTTAAGCAAATATTTTGGGTGACCAATTCTTTCAAATTATCCAAATTTGAATTGAAAAGGAACTGCAGTTCACACTTCAACTTCAAAGAGGGAGAGCTTTAAAAAAACAAAAAAACAAAGAGAGCTAATAAAGAGGAAATCGGTCAATAAATGAGGAGTCAGCATGAAGGACGGGAAAAAAAAAGTTCCCTCTGCATGGCTTCCCGTAAAGAGGTCATTATTTATCTCGACTTAATTAAGTAAAAGAGGACAAACAAGTCAAAGTGTTAACAGAGCTCGATGCAATGCCAGCCATTTGCTTACAAGTCAATAGTGCCAAATAGGAAATGTCTGACCAATCTGTCAAATTCAAGAGGCCCTGACTGATGTCTGTGTGTGTGTGTGTGTGCGTGCGTGTGTGTGTGTGTGTGTGTGCGTGTCGTCTCCATGTGTTATTATCCTTTTCTTCTGAAAGCTCCTGTTGTCCATTTATCTTTCTGTCTATCATCTTCTACACAGGCATGACACAATTAATTAAAGCCCAAGTAGCATATTAACACTCAATTGTGTCTGAGTTTCAAATAAATCATTGTTATTTTTTTTCTTTTTTGTATTCAGACTACTTGACATAGCCAAGATTTTTGGGTGAACTAACCCTTTAAAGTGGTCTCCATCTAAACAGAGAAGACAGACTAAGAAAGAGTTTGTGGTCAATATGAAAAAAGTTAAAGATCAAGCAAGTCATATTATGCATCATCAAATGTGTCAGTGAGTGCTCATATGTTGTCCAATGTCTGATTAAAAAACTCTGGTGGCTTTATTAAAGGAGATGATGATAATGGAGAGATGCATCCTTCATCCATATGATCCACTCATCAATGTCTCTTCCTGTCTCTCCGGCTTCCTGTGTGGCAGGGAAATGACAGGAGAGCCGAGAAGAGCGTAGCAGAGTGATAGACTTGGCTGTGCAATAAAATGGAGGACAAGAAGGTTGATTGTCATCTCCATATCACGTACTTAGCAGCGGCAGTGAATTGAAATTGAAATTGTGTTCCTGAGTGTATAGCACTGCTGGCCCTTTTGATTTCTCTGTTAAACTGTTCAGAGAGGAGGGGCAGGCGCACACACACATACAAGAGTGTGCTGGTAAGGCTGCCACCATCACATTTCAGCATAAGTAGGTTGATAATAGCAAAGGCTGGCCAGTGAGTCTTTAATCAGATCAAAACCTCCCTTCTTTTAGAGCTCAAGTCCCTAAAAAGAGAGAGAGAGAAACAGAGAGGGTGGGATAGAGAGATTTAAAAATAACAAAACTGGGCTCTTAGCATAATCCTAGCACAGCAGAGATTCAAAATCCATTAAAAACCAGGAAAACTCTCTACTGGTCCATCACAGGAGACAAAAGAAGAGAAAGAAAGACTTGAGGGTTAGATGGCAACTCTGCCACGCATCAGCTCCGAACACAAGGCTGGAGCTTTCTTCTGTTTTCATATGGAATAGAGGGCAGCATGTGGTCAGAGCTGCTCTTTCCGTGGCAGCTTTTGGACAAGACAAGTGTTCAAGAGCCAGATGAGTGTTTAAAAATGAAAAGATAGCTCACCTAAAAATTTTTATTTGGTTTACTCAACCTCTTGTCATTGTCATGACATATGACTTTCTCTTTCAGAACACAAAAAAAGATGGTAAAGACCTTAGGGTGAGTAAATGATGACCAAATTTATTTTTAGGGCACCGATGGTGTAAGGACCCTATTGTAATTGCTCTGTCAATTATTCTTCTCCGAAATGAACCGCATTTTTGAGGGCCTAAACATGATCGAAAACTCATGAAACTTTGCACACACATCAGAAGTGGTGAAAATTTACATCTGATGTGGGTTTTCAGAATTATGTGTAGCAAAATGGCTCGATAGTGCCACCTACAAAATTTCAATTAAGCAACCTTCGTACAAGCATGAAATTCGGTAGACATATGTAGACAAAAAAGTCCCCCGTGGAAAATCTGAAAACCCAACAGGAAGTAGGGATGTCCCGATCACGTTTTTTTGCCCTCGAGTCCGAGTCCGAGTCATTTGATTTTGAGTATCTGCCGATACAGAGTCCCGATCCGATACTTAATAGCCTACATAAAAAAGAATAAAGAAGAGCTAAAAAACAGATCCAGGAACAGTGCTTTTCAGGTTTTTCAGGTATCTAACAGTTTTCAAATAGTAATCAAATATAAAATATCACTGCATATTATCTTTACTGTATAAAATAAATAAAGATTAATCATTATTGAAGTTACAAAAACTATTCAGTCAAGAGCAGTGAGTGATTTCTTTGTTATTTGTTGTTTGATTTAACATTAAATACAGGCAGCAGGAATAGTTGTTTTCCCTATAAGGCATGCACGATCCAGTACATATACTGTCTTTCTCGACTAATATACGTTCACTTAAGACATAACCAACTATGTTTGTTAGGATACTCGCTAGGACGGGCATGTTGACATAACTTTTGTATGAATGTGGCCGCCGAAGCGCAAGACCTGAAAGAGAACTCAGTATTTGCGCGCTGACTGGAATAAGCGTGTGCGCGCTTCGGATGAGCGCACACAAATCTTCTCACAGCGCGTGCGAGTTCTCTTTCGCATCTTGTTCTTTAAGGTTTAAATCAGCAAGGCTTAAATGAGTTAGTTTAAACACAGACAGCAACGTGTGCTGCTGTTCAGGTCTCACCTGCGCTCTATCAACACCCGGGTGATGACGGCGTAAATGACTGGACATGAGAGCAGACGGCACTCGCAGTTAACAGTTTACAAAGAGTGACTGTTTTGTCCACGCTTTCTGATTATCGTTGTTGTAACGTTTTGTGCATCCATCGACTGAAACATACATTATCTGAACTCTGTCTGTTTTCCATGTTGCTATTTTAAACAAACCATATTAACCAATAGATGCGTCGTCATTCGAGATGGACCGCAGTGCAAGTGCGGTCTGTATGGTTTGATTTTTTACAGAGAACCGTTGCAGAGAACCCTAATACATATATCCGGGTCCTGATCGGGAGGTAATGTCCGATTCCGATCGAGTCTGAAACCACATGATCGGGCCGATTTCCGATCTGGACATCCCTAACAGGAAGTAAGATATTTTTAATTTTTTGCAGTTTTGCCATTTCCAGACGTTGTACTGTAACAAACTCCTCCTAGAGCTTTTATCAGATAAACATCATATTTGGTCAGTCTAATCTAAAGGCCTTTGCGTCGTTAAATTCTGAAGAGTTTTTGCTGAAGGGAGTGTCCGTGGTGGCCTGACAAATTTTGATGTTTTGCTGTGAAAGAGGAAGCTGTTGTAACCCAGGTAAACAGTGTCTGATCTGCCCCAAATAAGAGTCCTGGCCTAAAGACATCTATATGCCAATATTCAGTTTGTCAAAGCGCCACCAGCTGGCAAAAGGAAATGGCATGCTTTACACTGTAATTCACTCCCTGAAACACATTTATATATGCCATAAAGTACCAAACATGCTAGAAACATGTTAAATCATGCAAAACTTGGCTAAGTGTTAATGTACTGTATGCGATTAACGTCACGAAACAGGAAGTTGTTGTAACTCAGACAAACAATGTCCAGTCTGCCACAAACTTCGCATGTGTAATAATAGTCTTGCCCTGAACACATCTACATGACACTATTCAGTTATAGTAATAGCACTACCAACTGGAAACAGGAAGTGACGCGTTTAACACTGTGATGCACTACTAGCAACATACTAAAATATGCAATTGAGTACTAAACATGCTACAAACATTCTAAAGCATGTAGTTGCAGAAAATCACACATATTGTTTGCAGACATTTAAGCTTGCTTTTGTCACAGGGCATGACTGAAGAAATCATAGGAATTCACAGGACATTGAATACAGTGCAAATCTTATTGACTACTTTTAAAATACTGCTCTTTTGCATGTCTTTCATTTGCATTATGTTTATGTTGCTTTTCCCATGGCAACTCCAAGATTGTGGAATGGTTTGCTATTGTCCTTGGAAGCAGACTTAAGACTTATTTATTTTCACTGGCATTTGAATTATTTGTGATACTGAAAATTGAGATGTAGGTTAGTTATTTTATTTTAGTTTTCTTTTCTGTGTAATGTAATTCTTTTATTCCTCTCTGTAAAACACTTTGTTCTAACTTGGTACTTTCGAAAGTGCTTTATAAAGACTGACTTAAAAGACTCACTGCTTGGACAACACGATTTTTTGCAAACAGTAAAACTAGGCTAATACACCAGTGCATTATTGCAGTGTTATCATCAGAAATGTGGAGCACTGACATTAACTTTATATTCTGCCCTCAGGCTCATGCATAAGTTGCTTTTCCTTGCATCAGTGAGCCTGTTATATTATTAATACATATTAAAAGAACTTACCAATACCTACATGAAAATGATAAACTGTTGCTCTAACATATTAAATAATGAACTATACTAACAGTTTGGATCACGCCACGATAAGACAAAGAAAATGTGTTAGAAGTCTCAAGAAGGTGGATGTTTTTTTACTGGTCTTTATTACCCTGGTTTCTCACGCTATGTGGCTAAGCTGCTCTAGAAAAAGTATGATTCTGTGTCAAAGAACTGCTAACCAAAATTCAACCAATCTGCTGTGAGTAAAGTGATGTAGTCTGGCCAAAAATATTGACATTTTCGTTTTTCAAATAGTCTACAATATGTTAAATTAAAAACATTTTACTACATTTACTACACCTGAGAAAATTTCAAACAGAGAATTGACCCAAAGTGACCCAAAAATATTACTGGCACCTTCTCAAAGTATTTACATATAATTTGAAAGTGATTCTTGTTTACTTTGGACCTGTGGTGAGTTGAAAGTGCCTGCAGTATAAAAACCACATATTCAACCAGTATACTCAACAGAGTAAATGACTATTTCTTCTGATTGTGTCTCTGTATGTACTGCAATAAGCATGGACAAATGAAAGAAATCTAGAAAATAATCAGAAAAACCAGAAAGAGGTCAGACACAAGACTGTAGCCAATCACGGGTAATCTCAAAGCTAAAGGAGCATCTCCAGAGACGGGAATGTTCCTGTTTGCACTGTACATAATGTTGTAAAAAATAAGTTTAAAACTAAATGAAGCTTTCAAAGAAAACAACACCTTCCCTACAACATGGAGATTCAGTGATGTTTTCAGGTCTTTGGCACTGGCTGCCTTGGACATTTGCATAGTGAATATTTTGGAACACAATGTTAGATGCAGTGTGAGAAAGCAGAGTCTTCATCGAAGGTCTTGGGTCTTCCAGCAGGACAATGAACCCAAACACACTTCAAAAAGCACCCAAAAATGATTCAAGACAAAACACTGGACTGTTCTGCAGTGGCCAGTTCAGATCTAAAATCCATTGAATACTTGTGGAGAGATCTGACAGCACGAGTTTTATGAGTAGGCACCCTTCTAATATGGGAGAACTGAAGCATTTTGCACAAGAGGGGTGAAAAATCAGCCTTTTACAGAGGTGCAGGAAGCTCTATGATGGTTATAGGAAGTGCTTGATTGGTTATTTTAACCAAAGCCCATGCTACCAAAAATTAAGTCTAGGGTGTCAATTACGGGATCGTAGTTAATCTGTCATCCATATGGACCAGGTCTCAGTTTAGCACACGTTTTGCGGATTAATTGCTAAGTTTTACCATCAGTTTGGTATTTATCTCTGCGCACAGCCACACACACCTGAAGTGTGCACGCACAGAGAGGAGCATTTCAGATAGCGCGCAAACAGCGAATTGGTTCCCCTTTCACATCTCCATGCGTTTGAATGGACACATACTCACTAAATTATGTCAAATACCCATCTTGGCAAGTATTCTCGTAAACACATTAAGTTGTGTCTTAAGTGAACATAAACAGTTGGGAAAGAAATTGGATGTGTATCATTATATTGGATCCGTGCATTCTGTCTAAATCTAACAGCAAATACCTACTGTTATCTGTGTCATTAATGTTAATCAAACACAGCTTTAACAAAGATTAATCTTTATTTAACTTATACAGTGAACAATACAGTGTTAATTTACACGTAGGCCTAAGTATTACATGTCTGTACCTGAATACAATACAGTTAGACTTTATTTGTGACTTTGTTATATCGTATTTATCTATGCTTGTAATTAGTGTATTTAATCTTTTTTTTTATTTTTTTTTTACTGACTGTTCACTTGCCTTTAATAAAGTTTGAACTTTATTTGTTAGGCTAGTAGTGGTTGCTTTGGTATTAAAGTACTTATAGTGTGCTTTAAGTAATGAATGGAAAGCATTTATGTTTGTTTTTGTCTTTTGCTGATCCGAAAAATGATCTGAACAGTCAGTTTTGTGATCCGTTGAACCACTAGTGTCAATGATTTTGCCAGCGCAAATTTAAAGTAGTTCACAGTGAAGGAATTTTAGAGACAAAATTAGACAAATTTTTAATTATGACGCCCTAATTATTTTATTTTTTATTTTTCATGAATTATATATTACTTTAAAAAATGAGAGTATTTTAACTGTAAAATATTGTAAAAATGCTACCAAAAAAAATTCAATAAATAAATAATAGGTTAACAATAAATTCCCGTACTATATTCCCTGTGTGACACTTCACATTTGAAAGCATTTTGTTTAAATAATTATGTTTCTTAATTTTTGTTATCAGTTATGCACATTTGGGTTTTATGTTACATCTTCTGTTGTTTAATGAATGTTTATTGAGTTATTTTAGTGTTTTTTTGTTTTTTTGTTTTAGTGTTCTGTGCACCTTCTGTATACTAGTATAATTCAGCTTGTGAAAAGGCTATGATGAATTTCTTCAGGAGGCTTCCTCTTATCACTACCATGTTTTCAGGGGTTAGCTCACCAAAAAATGAAAATTCTGTCATTTATTACTTACCCTCATATCGTTCCACACCCGTAAGACCTTCGTTAATCTTCGGAAAACAAATTAAGATATTTTAGTTGGCTCAGTGAGGCCTCCATAGGGAGCAATGACATTTCCTCTCTCAAGATCCATACTGCTTCAGGAAGCATCGGAGCATAAATGAATCAGTGTATTGAATCTGCTGTTCAGAGATTCACGTGATTCAGCCGTTGGCAGTTTGACACGCGATCTGAATCATGATTCGATACACTGATTAATTTATGCTCCGATGCTTCCTGAAGCAGTGTTTTGAAATCGGCCATCACTAAATAAGTCGTTATTTAGTTTTTTTGGCGCACCAAAAATATTCGTCACTTTATAATATTAATATTGAACCACTGTACTCACATGAACTGATTTAAATATGTTTTAAATAATTTAAATAAGGCTCATGGAGCCATCGGATTTCAACTAAAATATCTTAATTTGTGTTCCGAAGATTAACGAAGGTCTTACGGGTGTGGAACGGCATGAGGGTAAGTAATAAATGACAGAATTTTCATTTTTGGGTGAACTAACCCTTTAATTGTACACAATAAATTTTAGTAGCAGTGTGCGTTGTAGGATTTTCCGGTTTAAATTGCAATGTTCTTGTTTGTAAATTACAGTTTTATACTATAAAATTTACAGGTTGTTCAGTAAATGTGTTTACATTTTTATTGTATTTTTTACAGTGTATCCTTGATGTATTACACACAAGCAATTATATTTTGCCAATAAAAAGTATGCTTTTATTTTAAAATACTATAAATATATACATATAAATAAAAACTTATAATTTTTTTATGACTAAGCTTACATGTTTTGTATTTAATTTATTAACTAAAAGATTCAGTTGATGTACTTGGATTGATATAGTCAGATGTTTTCTTTCCCAAACCTTCACTTCAGCAGTGGAGCTTCTTCCTGCCTTTAAAATGTGTTTATTTATTTATTTATTTATTGTAAAATGATTTTCTTAATCTTCGGCAGAGATGTGAATTGCATGACGCTCGTAAGAAGTGAATCAAACTGACGCTCTCCATATTTCATGTGATTGGCTGTTCGCTTCTGATGTCATACTTTCAGATGCACACACTCCAATGTTAATCAAAAACTCTGAATCAAACCCAAAGGTGACAGAGAACATTTACAGTGAGTATAGTGATACTGCTGAAACCAGTTGATTATGTTTGGTTTGGTCAACACACTCTGACACTCCGATTTGTTCAACTAGGTTTATGCAACAGGATAAGGATGTGTGTCTGTAAGTGATTGTAGGCTTTAGGCACAGTAAATCAAAAGGAAATATTTTAAAGAATGCTTTCACTGCTCTTTTCCATACAACAAGACTGTGTGGGAACTGGGTCTGTCGAAAATATAAAAAACAACAAACAAACAAAAATGCAAAATCAACTAAACTCCAAATCAATTTTGGCACAACAAATTATGTTTTAAATTATTTACATCCAATTTGACAAAACACACTGAAGGTTCGACAGTATAAGCTTGAATGAGAGTTGAGTGTCATGTTTCCCTACAAAGGGAAAAAAACAATTACTACACCAACACAGAAACTAAGAAAGTGACTATAGTTGCACCTATCTGTCAGAGGACAGATCATAGTCAGATCAGATCTGATTTGAGACTTTTTTTTTTACTCAAACTAAATTTTGAGAAAATGTGTAGTTTTCTTCTGTACTGAAGATTTTCAGCGAAATACAACTTAAATTTTAGTCTGTACTAGTGTTGTCACGATACTGGAATTTCCAACTTTGATATGATACCTTGAAAAATATTGATATTTAATAGCATTTTAAAAGTGCCATACAGATTTTTTTTATTATCGTCTCATTTTATATATATATATATATATATATATATATATATATATATATATATATATATATATATATATATATATATATATATATATATATATATATATATATATATATATATACATATAATTTAGGTAATTTTGTTCTTTTTTTTGAATCACAGAATTTACCCAAAAAAATAAATAAATAAATAAATAAATAAATTGCAAGCGACAGCACAAAAACAACAGAATAAAGACAAAAATGAAATAAAAACAGCTTTAAGATTTTCAAGTGAGTCTAATGGTAGTATTCAGATAAATACTACAGAAATTAAAGTAATCAAATGTAAAATAACACTGGATAGTTTCCATTGTATAAATTAAATAAAGATTAATGTTTCACAAGTTATTCAGTCAAGAACAGCAAGTGATTTCCTCTTTGTCTTTTGTTCTTTGATTAACATGACAGACAGCAGCAAGAATATTAGACTGCTGTCATTGTAAAAGCTTATGCATGGATCTAATATACACTGTTAAAAATAAATGTAAATTTACAGGTATTGGTCTGTATTTTTTTACAGATTTTTTCTGTTTTCTCATTATACATTGAAATACCTGTTGTTTTACAGATATTTGGTGTAATTTAATTTTCAGCTATTAAATTTACAGGGAATTGCATGTCTTTTAGCATTACATTAATGTAACTGTTTTTTAAAAGAAATGTTCTGTATTTTTTACAGAAAAATTTGTAATTTTACATAAAATGTTGATTAATATTTTACAGATTTTTTCTGTAAAAATAGAAAAAAAGGAATGAATGTATAACTACAGAAATATGCAGTCATTCAACATGTTTTTTTCTTCTTTCATTTAAGAGTAGCTAATGTGTTGGTTAAAGTTAGTTTTTTAAGGTTCAGTTATAGTATTGGTACATACAGTAGGTGTGTAGGTTGTCTGCGAGCACGCGCGACGCAGATTCAAATTTGCCGCCGATAACTTTTCCGTTAGTCCCGCCTACAACAGTTCCTGTAGTAGTGCAGTGATGCAGTGATGGAAGGGCGAGCGCGTTATTTGAATTTATTTCAGGCTACGCTTGTGTGTCGTGAGATTAAACAGTAGTGTAAAGCAATCGTAAAGAGCAGTCGTGAGCAGGAGTATTTATTTGAACTCATCCGTCAATACATTCTTCGGGAACAGTGTGAGGAAAAACTATCACGTCCTTTCAGCGAGAAGACCACAGCGAACATCATACAAACCGATCACTGGCTGAGGTAAGAGTTTCATTCTAACGTTACGTGTGTGATATTTTATGTAGTGTGGCTACACATTTGTATTGTTTATAGTTTTGAAGCTAATATAAGTATTTCTAAACGGTGTTCACACAAATGACGTAAGGTAACTGCCGTTGAAAGCAAAACAACTGCAGCAGGCATCTGTCAATTTTCCATCTGTTTTAAACCAAGAAAGATTAACGTTAGTTATTAATAAAGTCCATTCAGTGTTTATGTCTTCGTTCAGATGTGGTAGTACCGCCATTATTTAAATCTCTTTTTATAAACTCTGCAGCCTGTATAACTTTACTCATACTATAGGCCTATACAGGAAAGCAGATAAGAGTACAATATGAACAACATAATAAATATTATGAGTGCATCTGTTTGCAAACGCGAATAGTATGCATATATTAGTGTAATAATAAAGTATAATAATAAAAAAAATCTTACATGACCTGAGTAAATTGTCATTACTGAATCATAAGATACATTGGATAGTTGGATATAAAAAATTTCAGATCAAAGAAGGTTGAGGTTTTGCATTGTCTCAGTAAAACATATGCTGGCATGTTTGAATTTAATGTAATAGCCAACTAATTTTTATTTCTTTATGATTTCAGGTAATGTGGAAAGACTGGAGATCTACAGCAGCATTACAGTACAGGTGTGGAAAGATTACTATTCTTATACAACAAATTCTTTGTTTACATCTTTTTATGCTGCTAATCTGAATAGTATTTTTTGTTGTAATTGTAACTAGAATCATTCAGAAACATGGCTTTTCCTATCACTGCTATCCTCACACACATCTCTACTTTTCATTCCAGCCAGATGATCAACCAGTAGCTGCTCGCATCTCAGCCTGCTTGATGGAAATGTCCGACTTTCACCTGGATGACCTTTACCTTCAACTCCACCTTGCCAAGACAGAAGTGCTCATGGTTTCAGCCACCCATCCTTTGTGTTATAATTGATCAGTTAAACTTCACAGACTACAGTGCTGGAACTGCCTGATCTTGCATATTTGCCCAGTACAACATTGGGAAGATCAAGCCATTCTGTATGCTACACAACAGAACAACAACTGGCTCTCCAAGCCTGTACATAAACTCTCTGCTTCAGACTTCTTATACGCCCTCCAGAAGCTTGCTTTCTGGAAGTGAACAGCATCTTGTGGTGCCATCCCAAAGGGGCACAAACTCACTTTAACTGACCTTTACCTGGACTGTTCCATGCTGGTGGAATAACCTGACTAACTCAAACCATTTTCAAGAGACTGATAAGAGAGAATGCATCTTTCTTGTGAACAATTGGCTGGTTAATACTATCTTTCTGTTTAACTGAAAAATAATAATAATAATAATAATTTCTATGCATACTGTGCTAGACTAACTGGAAATTGTCATTGTACTTATTGTTGCTTCCATTGTACTCCTTGTAGTCACATATATGTAAAAGTCATCATATATGCATAAAATAACAGCAATATTACAGTACAGAAGTATACAGTAATTGTCTTTTAATGTAGATGTTCTATATACTATGCTTGTATTTCCTATAATTTAAGTAAGTTGACATACAATGTCTTATATACATTGACTAATACTGTATGTGCATGCTTTGATTAAATGTATTCTGTACTATATTTTGTTAATTTAACAGATTGGTTGTAAAGGTTGCTATTATGCATTTCTAAGTAATTAATTCATAGATTGAAGTTGTGAGTGGTTCTGTAAAAATAAAGATTAATACTGTAAATTGCAAACATTTGTTTTGAATTTATGTGCTAATTACATTTTTATAAATAATTTCTTAGTTATTTTACATGGAAAATTATATTTTAAAAGTAAATAACTGTAGATGGACAGAGCAGCTTGATAAAATAACCCATAAAAACCTTCAATTTGCAGAGATTAACCTGAAAATTAGTTGTTTTCTATGTAATCTGACATAATTTATCAGTTTTTTCATGGTTTAATAAACAATTATCAACAGTAAAATACTGTAATTTTATGAATTTTGACTGTAAAGTCTGTTCTGTATTTTTACAGTTTTTGCATGTAATTTTGTGAAATGGTTATTTGCTGTAATTTTATGGGATTTCTCTGGAAACTGCTGCCAGACTTTTTACCGTTTTTTTACAGGATTTTTTTTTACAGTGTACTGTTACACAACATGCGTTTACATACCAAAACTGACAGTATTTACCCAAGTACTCAGCAGTACAGGCATTTTGACATAATTTTCTATTTAAGTGCAATAAGCCACAAAAAAGAGCTAAATTTGGTACCGGCGACTAGCAAGCTGTCTGAGAAGTGGCTTTATGTGCATGCTGAGCGCAAAACTAGGATACAGGAGAAGGAAATTCAACACTCTTATTTCTAAATTTAAGTAATTTTTGCTTATTAGTATGGTTGAATTAGATCATTGATGATTGCCAGCAGCAAAGACAATGGTTAATAAAGTGAGATTTAATACATAAATATTTGTGTAATTTAATATATTTAATTATTACAGGTTTGCATAAAATTTTGAGATTGCATTTCACTGTTTTTATTCATTTTGAGGAACACTGAATGTTTTTGTGCAAGTGAGATGAGTAAATGCATGTTCACATTTAGTCTAGAACTACAATAACCATCATATTCACTAGGGGTGTAACGGTACATGTATTCGTCGCGAACCATCACGGTACAAACGTCACGGTTCAGTTCATGAAGTATGATGACGAATATAGGCGATCCACACTCCAATCCAAAAGGGGGCGCGCGCAGTAATGCTTTTTAGCCTAACCTATTTTAACCTATTTTAACCACCAATAATCGCAATAAGCTCTGTGTTTTGTTACTTTCGATAAGAAACAAAGTGCCATCTTTCAAATCTGTTCATTTTAACACGAAAATCAAACAATAAATGACGTGTTTAAGCTTTTTAATGTGACGTGACAGATTGCAGTTCAAACGGCAGCACAGAGTGTGAGTGAAGGCGATCATCCCTTCCTCTTCACTACTACAGAATGAACATGAAGGTATGTTGAAAGATACAGTACAACTTAGTGTTTCAACCATGGAAAGATATCAGAAAAACAGTTTGTAAACAATATGTCACGTAGTAGGCTATTACATTTAACTCAGAAAAGCCATTCAGTGTCAACAGCTTGTTAGTTTGCTAAATAAATGCACTATATTAGCCTATATATTAATTATATTTAACTTAACCTGTTAGTTAATGTAAGGCCTAAATAAATCATGAAAACAAGTTATGACAGCCACTGTGTAAATGATTATATTTCAACAACGAACTGGAGAAACAGAAGTTAATGCAAAAACTGCCTTATGTGTAATTTACATGCTTACAATACATACATTTATTATTATTTGAGTGTTGATGATTATGAAAAAATAAATAGAACTGAATTTAATAATTTGGGCTCTGTTGTTAATTGTAACCTTTATTTATAGTAATGTGCAAGTAAAGGCTCCCTAATAGTTTAGAGCATTAGCAGAGATAAATTTTTTATCCTTAAATTTTATTTATCATTGAATAAATTTAAAAACAGAGACACAGTTGGTTCAGTAAAACATTGTTAAATAAAAAAAAAGAGAAAAAAATGTTTTATCACCCTGCTGTACCGAACGCGTACCAAACCGTGACTTCAAAACTGAGGTACGTACTGAACCATCATGTTTGATGGTTCATGTACATACAATCAACACCTCTGCACTTACAATACCCCCTTTCTCTCAACATGGGGACAGGAGAGTGGTCGGTCAATAAATGTGAAAAAGTAACTTGCCTTAATTATTTAAGTAACTTTTTGTAAATTGCAAAAGTAATGTGATACATTACTAGTTACTTGAAAAAAGTAATCTGTAACAACTGTAACAAGATACTTGTAATGCTTTACCACCAACACTGCTAGTAACTAGTAAGGGTGACTAGTAATTACAATTATTTTTCAGTTCTATTAAACTATTACCTGTTATCCAGAACAAACTCTTCCTAAAAGACAATATCAAATTCTTGCAAGAGATACCAAGAATGTTACCTTGTATGGTGTAACAGCAAACCATAAGGGAATTGAGCAAGTCAAAATCCGTATCACATTAAAGCAACTTAACAAGATGTTCAAGATGGTCAAAAATATATCAATTGTTGGAAAAACCTTCAGCCTTGACATATGACAAACCTTGTCAGAAATCAGCTAAATTAACTGAACTTTTTCTTCAATGAAGAGAACTGATTTTCCATACTTTGTTAAGAACTATCATTAGCAGAATATAAAATATCTATTGATAAAATAATTAACTGATTTGAATCAAGTCACATTTTTCAAAGCCACAATTTAAATAAAATAAAGACTTCTTTGTCTATGTGCAGCAGGGGAGAGACAGTGAGTGGACACAGAAATCCAGTAAATCCTCACTCAATTATATTTTAATAATCACAATGAAAACAAAACATTTCTGTATGAAATGATGATTTGTTTTCAATCTTGCCGTTTTTTCTTCTTCTGAGGCAGAGCTCAGTTGGTTAGAGCACGAGGTGAAGGGAAAGAGGTATTGAAATGGATCATGGAAATATTCTTGCTGCCAAAACAGTGCAATCGGACAATGTCATGGCATCTGTCATGGCAGCGTGTAAAAAGATGGTGCTGGCACCGAATAAAAACAGTATAGAAGAGGAATTGAGAAGGTTGGAGAAACAAGCACTTCATTTGCAAATGACAACCATGCACTCAGACACTGGAGTTACAAGGTAATCAGCTGCAGCACTGCCCTGCTATTGTTCATAACCCCTCTGACTGAATAATACAGACACCTGTTCGCTGGGTCTCTACAGCGATATGACATCTCCAACCTGACACACACAGTGTTAAGGAAAACACAAGGCTGTACAACTCTTTTCTAAGACATCTGTTCTATCTCCCATCTTTTCTTCTCTAAAATCCCAGATCGTAAATCTGTAGCATGGCCAAGAAAATAAAGCACAAAAATGACAAACCAAATAGTTATTCTCTTCAGTATGCCTGAAACACAGATGAACTATAGTATTTGATGGAACAATTGTTTATTGCAAGGGTAAAGAGAGTCTGAAGGCAAAAAGTGAATGAAGCATTAATTATTTGAAGAACAAATCAAAAGATCTGGCACCAGTACCAAGTCAATAATAAAATCTTAAAAATATAATGACATTTATTTCTGCAGTACCTGTAACATTGAGTACCGACTCAATTTAGTACTCCATGTTAGGCAGCAGCTTTCAAAACCGATGTGAAGAGCATCAAAGGTTTCTTACAACATGATTTTTGAAGCACTGAGCATTGCAGATGTGTTTAAGTAAATCAGAATCCACTCAATACCTCTCAAAATACCAGAGTTTGTGTTCAGTGCGAACCTGGCTGCTGGGAGGTGTGTGACAAGATCTCGTCCCACATATTAAAATATGACAAAGTTTCTTGCTGAGGTGAAAAGTTGTCTTGCGATTCCAGTATGATGGAATTGAGTTTTTGGCAAAACCTTTTATAGTGCTTGCATTATATTGTTCCATCTTTTACTGCATATGATAAGGCTGCACAATAGATCGAAAATTCTGAAGCTGTCATGTTTTGCTCTTTTCTCACCTACGGTGAAGTGACACACACCTTCCTCATCACAGTCGCTCATCTCATTCGCTCTGGTTAAATAGTGCTTGTATTGAACATAATTTTACTAATTCCCACACTGATCTATATAAGCAGTGGGAACAAGCTGCTTCTAAGTCTCAAACAGATTGTGAGTAGCAAGTACAAGAATGAGTGGCTCACTGTGCTTAAACGGTCAAATACACACAAAATTATGTCAAAATGCCCGTCTTGGTGAGTATCCAGTTGAACACACTCAGTTTTGGAACGTTAAATAGTTGAAAAGATAATGAAAGTTATGAAACAGTAAAGTGACAGCAGTCTAATATTCCTGCTGCTGTCTGTCATGTTAATCAAAGAACAAAAGACAAAGAAAATCACTCTCTGTTCTTTGCTCTTGAAATTTTACAACTTTAAATGTAAGCATTAATCTGTATGTAATTTTTACAATGGAGATAATCCAGTGTTATTTTACATGATTACTTTAATTTCTGCAGTAATTCCTACCTGAATAATAACCTACTGTTAGACCCACCTAATAAACTTGTTTATTTCATAGCTCTCTTAATTCTATTACCTTTAATTACGCTCTTGTTTGCAATTTGTTTAATTGTTCTTATTTTATTACTGACTTTATTTTATACTTGTGTGTGTTTTTTTTTAATGAAATAAAATTGTTGAAGAAAAATATATTTTGTTTGTATATGCTTAGAAAGAAAATCGGAATCGGCAAAAATCAGTATTGGCAGGTCACACTTACATAATAATAATAATAATAATAATAATAATAAACATAATTGGCCAAGAAAATTGTAATCAGTGCATCTCTAGATAAAATGTCAACTCTGTTGTCTGTGTTCTGTATTTTGATGCATTCTGTGTTCTGTATTCTTTTGGGACAATGATAAACAATTGCTACTACAAATTCAAAATATTTAATTGGGCCAATAACATTTTAATAACTCACATTTTTGTAGTAATGTGATTTATGTGAATTGAATTTTAGCAATTGTGGCAACAGTTTGTTAACATCGGCTCAATCAGAAATAATATGTTGAGCCAATGTTAACAGACTGTTGCCATAATTGATAAAATTCAATTCACACAAATTCAATTAGGCCATCTTTACACTGAAAAATTTAGATGTGACCAGTCACTAGAAAAATTGGAGTTGGAGTGGTCTGAATTTTGTGTCAAAAGTGTCGTGTCAAAAGTGACAAGACTATAATATTTGAAGCCTACATGCTGTTTTAATGTATTATTTACTTACAATAATGATTAGAATTATTAATAAATTCAAATATTTTTTTGGCCCCCAAATATGTAAATTAAATATTTAAATAGTTTCAATTGTTTTTGCTACGGAACTGAAATTGGTATAGAGAACCGTGAAATTGGTACCAACTACTGAAAACACTAACAGGAAAAACAAGGAGGTTGGTGCTACGGCCTAGTGGTTAGTACATGTACTCCACCACATTGAGCAATTCCACTCATGCCACTCATTAAGCCATATACGCTAGGGAATTTAGATGGCATTAATACAGGAAGATGCCCTATTACTCAATTATCTCTGCTCTATTTCTATAAATATACCAACGTAATACATGAATACACATAATGCATTAACCTAATGATTTGTTTCTTTTCTCTCTTTCTCTCCTTCTTCCTCTCTCTCTTTCTTCCCATCTGTCTGATGTGACTAGCTGGCTGGAGGTAGACAGCGCTTCTAGCTTCCTATTAGAATAATCAATATGACACCTCTCTTGTTTGGGCCTAAAACAGGATTTGCGAGCAGAGATTTGTATGTGTAAGGCCAGCTCTCAGTCATGGCCCTCTTTTAACCTTAACTAGATTAGAGCGATTATCCGTATGAGCTCCCACCACTGTACAGACAGGATAAGTGGTCACAAAGCCGTCTTTGTCAGGAACCAAGCACTGGGCAGAGGGGCGCTGGCCACCCGTGGGTTATCAGAGCTGGACTCACGATTCTTATTCATATCTGAGCCCACCTTTATGAATATCTCTCCCCTGTCCCCTGCTTGAAGAGACAGTAAGACCCCTATTCTCTCTTTCCTCAGGAAGGGAAAAAAAATCCAATCTGGCCTCTAGCGCTCTTCTGCCATGTGGCGTCTGCTCTTTGGGGTTTGTCTGTGTCTACATGTGGAAAGCTGAGAGGTGTTTCTTTGGTGATGCAAAGAGAGCTACAGAACAATATGGGCTACTGATCCCATACATGCTAAACTTACAAAGGAAATAGCCTGAATAAAAAAAATGACGTTTATAAGCTACAATGGAAAATCATCAAATACGCTTTAGAGTAGATGTTTAATAGATCAGTTTGGGGCATGTCACATAAAATAAGGTCTATGCTAAAGAATCTTTGTTGAACGCAATGGCCAAAAAACGTCCCATCACAATTTCATAATGAACCGAAAATATTTTTTACATATGATTTAAATATTTTAGAAGACAATTAGAAATTGTGACTTGGCTTAGTGTAATAATCAATTCACAAAAGGCTATAGTAAGTAATTATAGTGTGTTCCAGAGCAAAGGGCGAACTGTATTCTTTTTTTTTCTTTTTTTTCGGTGAATAAAAGTTTTCAGCATTTCACTAAATTTGTAAGGAGAAGTTTTATAAACCATTGATGCCACTTTTCCACTGCATGGTACGGCTCAGTACAGCTCACTTTTGAGGAGTTTTCTACCGTACCGGTACTAAAATGTTACGTGTAAACACTGCAGATCACCGATTGGTCAGAGAGAATTGTTAATACCAGCATCAAAACTTTTTTTTTTTTTAAACGACTTGTTTTAAATGACAATTCAAAAAAGAAATGGCTGTATCGTGGTCAGTAGATGAGGTGGTGGTGCAACTATAACAATCGGTCTATAATCCCACCCACTTTAAAGCGGTACTAAACTGCAAAGGGTAAGGCAAACCGAGCCGAGTCAAGTCATACCATGCAGTGGAAAAGCGCCTTGAGTAAACACATGAACTCAAAGGTGAAGTATGTAAGATTTTTTTATGTTAAAATACACACTCTTAACCTAGTTTATTGTTCATCGACTACTATTAGTATGCCATTCATGTGTTCATCTCCCCCAAGTGTAAACATTGAGCCCCCCAGGCCCCATCTAAACATTGAGAGCAGTCCGCTAAGATCTCTTTCCAAAGTATGGGGAATGGCTAATGTAGCAGGTGGAGCCAGATTAGCCTGCTCAACTGCTTACTCATGGCTCATAACTACAGAGCAAAAAATATTCCTAATGTGGACCTTTTCCTAAAAGTAGCGTATTTATCCTGTTGGGACATGCCTTCACAAGCACCCTTAAGAGCTGTATTTGTGGTGTCTGAGTTGGGGGAGGCGCAACACATAAAAAGGGCCATTTGCAAAGTTGTTTGAAACCTTGCTTTATTTTTGTAATTCCATTAGCTACCACTAGTGTCGCAGAAACTACATACTTCACCTTTACAAAAAGTTACAAAGAGTGTTTAACGCTTGCAAGTGAAGAAATTGCACAGTATTTAAATTGTTTAGCTACCTAAAAACGTGTAAACATGTAATGTGGACTGAAACTATCAAAAATAAAAATAGGTCTGAGTCCACTTGAAAGTCCAGACAGAAGTTAATGCAAAGAAAAGTTTAATCTTGTAACTACTTCTTGCATCTTTCAACACAAAGCGAATGTTCCAAATGTGTTTGTCAGTAGCACAAATGCTACTGTGTTTTTCGCCTTGGAAAACTAATGATAATGATATTTTAACTAACTAGTCCAATTAAATGTTACAGTATATGGCATTCAAATACATGCTTTTTAAATGATATAGGTCAATAATAGTAATAACAATAACAAAAACAACAATATACACCAAAATTATAAATAAAAATATATAATCTACACCACAGATCAAAAGTTTGAGGTTGGTAAGTTTTCTTGGTGTTTTTGAAAGAAGTCTCTTATGCTCACCTCGATTGATCAACAATTCAGTAAAAACAGTAATATTGTGAAATATCACTACAATTACAACAAATTGTTTTCTATTTGAGTGTATTTAATTTTTTTTTTTTTTTTTTTCTGATTTGGTGCTCAAAAAACATTTCTGGTTTTTATTATTAGCTGAAAATGATCATGCTGCTTACAGAAATATGGAATGTGGGTTTTTTTTAATTAGGATTTTTTGATGAACAGAAAGATTGAAATAGAACTATGAAATGGAAAATGGAAATGTTTAGCATTATAACTGTCTTTATTGTCTTTGGATAGGGAGTAATGGATAGAGAGTCGGACTTATAACCCAAAGGTCATGGGTTCGAGTCGCAGGTCCGGCAGGGATTGTCGGTGAGGGGAGTGAACATCCAGCGCTCTCCCCACCTTCAATACCACGACTGAGGTGAGACCCTTGAGCAAGGCACCGTACCCCCAACTGCTCCCCGGACGCCGCAGCAATGGCTGCCCACTGCTCCGGGTGTGTGTTCACGGTGTGTGTTAACTGCTGTGTGTGTGCACTTGGATGGGTTAAATGCAGAGCACAAATTCCGAGTATGGGTCACCATACTTGGCCACAAGTCACTTCACTTTAAAAAAATAAAATAAAAAATATTGCATATTTTCACATTTACAAAGGGACAGAGAGCATGCCTATTATCATAATTCACACCACACTTACTAACACCCAAAAAAGCAAGATTTGAAATGGAATGGAATCGTGACTTAAATATGTAAATCATGACCGCACTAAACTTGGGGTTCAATATATTCTTCAAAAACATAATATTTTATAAAACTAAGGAATAACTATGATTATTTTTCACTGAAAGCCAATTGAAAACATTTACCAAAAATAGAAGTAAATTCACAGTATAGTTAAAAAAAAAAAAAACTTTTCAAAAGTTTCAACAGGCCTAAAGGAAGAACTGAAAACTTCTCTGTAAAAAAAATCCACTATGGGTATTTCCTAAACATGATTTTCTAACAGTCTCTTTAACCTTTGAAGCAACAGGGTATGTCAGATTAAAGACACAGGCTATATCAGTGAAAATCACCAACAATAATATGCTTAATCTTTGTAAATCAAATTATTACACTTTTTGTGGAATCAATTTACTGGATCCTTGCTGAATGAAAATATCAGTTCATTTAAAAAAAATAATAATAATGGTAGTTCATATAATAATGGGCCTAAGTATAATAAACACAGAATAATAGTCAACATTAATATTCAGGGAAAACAATTAGACTATATTTTATTTGATGGAGGAGGAGGGGTATGGAGGGGTAAGGGTCCTAGATAATGGATAATGATGCTGACCTAAAAATGTTGAAAACCACTGATCTAAGCTATTAATTTTGCTCTCAAAGTGCAGTAGATTGATTCATTTTACTATAAAATGTACTACTTCAATTTTTTTTTTTTTTTTTTTTTTTTTATTGATTTTAAAAATCAATTAAAAACCCTGTAATCACAAATTAGACTGATGTAAATTTCCTGGTAATAAAAAGTGTAAACCATATTTAAATTATTTATAATTATTTTATGATTTTATTTTATTGCCAAAAGTTTGAAAATGAGCCACTTTGTTGTTGTTATAGCAAAACTATCAAAAATGTCTTCAAATACTGTCTTTAGACAATGGGGAGCTTGGAATCAAAAAGGTTGAGAGCCAGTCTAACAGAATCCTGTGGGAAACACTGTAATCACACTGAATGAAAACATGAATACACACCCAAAAAACACAATCATGATAAAAGTGTGCGTTGCTTTTTTACTTCACCTCTAATAAGCCTTTCAAAGGTCTACATTGGGCAGTTTGGTGAAAATAGCAAACTGACTAATGTGGAAGTCATAACAATCTCTTGTCCATAATTCATCAACTTGATTCATTTCGGTCTGAATGGTAAACATGGCACCCACACACTTCCCTGCCCATGTGTACAGCTGCAAATTAAACAGCTTTCAAACACTCTTACATTTTCAAAGCTGTAACACAGTGAGTGATGTCAACAATCTGTCTATCTCTAAAGAAACGTACACTCGGGCCACAAGAAAAGTACAAGAGAACCGGCCGTGTGTGAATGTGAGCTGTTTACATAACACATGATTAAACAGTATAAGGTAAATGAAAACTATAAGGATCTCAATATCTCACATCTCAATCAAATACCACACAATAAGAATAGGGGAAAGTCAAAAAGAGGAGTTGTGGTAGGAAAATCTGACAGATGAGAACGACTGTCACATTACTAGTTTGCAATACAGTGAAAACCTATAATAATGAATAATAATGTTCAAAGAAAAAAGCAACAGACAGCTTGCTATTTTTCCCAGTTTTGTTAGCTAGAGATTTACATTGATTATGATCTGGTCCATGTTTATTAAAAGAATAAGAACACTTATTGGTTAGAGTATCTATTGATTAAGCACTTGTCATAATACTGGAATACATATGACCACGCACAGCTTCAGTGAAATGCAATCCATTAGACATAATTTTCACGCTTAGTTTTACAATCATCACAGATAATAATCATTGTTTGTGACATGTGGCTGTCGTGTGCTGAGAAAAAGGTTTGGATTAGATGTAAGCAAGACGATGTCAATTCTTCAGAAGCTCACTGGTCATTGCCACTGCCATTAGAGCGTTAGGAAGTGCATTTGGCAATGTGATATTTTGTTTCTACAAACTGTAGTGCAAGTCAAAATTAGTGATCCATCAATATTGTTTTTTTTTTGTTTTTTTTTATGCCCAATGCCAATATCTTAGAAAGCAGATGGCAATTCCTTGATTCTGTAATGTTTATGCAGGCTACAAATGCACACTTCAACAATGGATTCAACAAAGTTTGGAAGGTTTGTGAAATTAGTTCAGCCAAAAATGAAAAATCGGTCATTAATTACTCACCCTCATGAGGTTCATTCTTGTGTTACGCAGCACGTTTGAGCTTCCAAAAGAGGTCTGTTCTCGCGCGTCAAGCAGTTTCGGCTGAGCTTATTCTGTCTATGTTTGCTGATCAATGTTTATATGTGAATAAACAATTAAAATCAAATCTTTTCATCATATAAAGTGATAATGTCTCTTCAGAAAATTTGGACCAAACCACTCAATTTATATGGATTAGTTTTATAATCTCTTTATGAACTTTTTGAAGCATCAAAGTATCAATTGCGTAGCTGTCAATGGAGGGACAGAAAGCTCTCAGGTTTCATCAAAAAGATCTTCATTTGTGTTCCGAAGATGAACAAAAGTCTTATAGGTTTGGAATGACATGAAGCTGAGAGAATAATGACAGAATTTTCATGGGTAAACTAACCTTGTAAATGTTTATTAGATAACCAAAGACTGGTTTAAATGATATAAATGCTAATTTGCTGTATGCTGACAGTAAATGAGAAAGGATTACAAGTGTTTGCCTTTCCATCACTAATAATAGAAAACCAAATGCCACAATACTTTTTCGTATACAGTTTGATAGAACTGTTGAACAAAGACAGTAAACTAATGAAGAATGAACACCCAGGCACTGGCGTTCTCAGCGCTGTCAAAATAAAAGCCCCGTTTTTAACACACCGGCTAAACTGAAAAACGTATTGACCGATGCTGATAACAAAAGAATGCCAAATATTCAATATTAGCCGACCACTAGTCAAAATGATTTACTGTGGAATCAGACAGCAGAAAGAATGAGTCTTGCTTTAAAATACTGTATGAAACTATCTAGAAAAGCCAACAATTACATCATTTGAGCTGAACCTACTTATTTAAGGTCACATGATTGTAGACTAAGGTGGAGTGTACTGATGTGAAGCGCTGTCTTCTGGAAGGTGTTTGAGAGAGAGAGAGAGAGCGCGAGCGAGCGAGCAAGAATGACAAGAGACAGTGAAATAAACACACACTGTAGCTAAACGGGGAAGTGGATGTGTTGACAAGCACATTTCCATAACGCCCCTAAATCCAGAAAGAGGTCTGTCACGTCGGGATCTCATAAGCAGCTGTTCCGGTTCTAATCAGTCCTCCCTCTGTCTGTCTAGCCCATAAAACAGCGCAGCCACGGACGCAAACACATTACAGGCCCATCAGGCACAGCTCAGCGTGTGTGCGTCCCTGCAAAACGGCCGTAAAAGTGGGCCGTAGTGAGGCACTACTGATTAGATATGAGTTTGTTGTGGATGGCGACTGCACAGCTCAGCATGAGCAGATCACTTTAATTGGATTGTGGGATTTCATTTGGTTTTGCCTGAGCGCCGTCATCACGCTCCAGGGCTGGATCTCTGTGTGTGCGAGTGACTGCGATTGTGGTTATGATTAAACTAAACTAATAAACCCCCACAAGGCAGTAAAACAAGAATTGTGAACATAATCAGAAAATGCTAACATGTTAAAAGCTTGGCAACCTTTGACAACATGTGCCCGTCCTATATCCCAGAAGCTCCAGGCATGTGTGTGATTTAACTACCTCCTAATGGTTAACCAGATTACAGAGGCCAGTAAGTGGATTGTTCCAGTTTTTTTTCGCTCACATGGGGTGTTTCTATTGTGATTAGCAGTGGCCAGAGCAGTCCTTACACACACACGCACAAACACACGCGCAAACGCACAACGTCCATCCCCACATCAAACACACTAAACATCTAAAAACTGGAGGACTAGCATTTTGAACATTTGTTAATGTGTCAACCAAAAAATTTTTAAAAAGTTATATCATAATTATGCCTCTTTTTGGGAACATTCAAGTCAGCATCATGTATATTTCTCATGGAGAAAGTAATTTGAAAATAAACCTAATAAAATCTAATAATAAAATAAAAAAGAATATGTGTGTTACAACCAGAATGATTCTTTTGCTGCCGCAGTTACCGCTGCTGTTTCTGTGACAAATGCATTTGCAAGTGGTGCTATATCAAAGTGCATTTTCGCAAGTCGTCATGTTTAGTCAAAACCTTGTCCTGTTTTCGTTTAGTCAAGTTTTAGTCAACTATTTGTGCGTTCACACCGCCGCCGACGAGAGCTTCAAAATTCGCCTTGGCTGCCCTGCCAACAATGCTGTACTGTGCATTCAAACCGCCGCCGGCGGTAAGGTCAAAGTAAATGACAAGTTGTGGCAACCAATCGGAATCCTTTCAAGCGAGGAACTCTACATTCTGATTGGTTGCCGCTGAACCGCGTCATAGCTCATTACCATAAAGCTGACCTGACTTCAACTCTCCTCGACGCTCTCACTAACCAAGACGGGCCACGCCACTCTCGCCAGAGCTCGCCGCCGGCTCACCTTGAAAATTAATGACTTCCTGTCACTTTGACACTCTCGCCGGTAGCGGTGTGAACACACGGTAAATTCAAAGAAATTCTTCCACAGTGTCGAGAAAGCGTGTGCGCATGGTTGATATTAAGATATTAAGGGGGGGTATCACACACAGTTTCTGCCAATCTCATGTTAATCGTGAGCACATATAGAGTAGCAATGCATCCTTCATATCTCCAAAAAGTCTTTAGTTTTATCATATTTATAAAAGATAGATACGCTAAGCCGAGTCTTTCCGAAAAAATCAGAGCTCCTGGAGGTGTGCATGCGCAGCTTTTGTGTAGAGATCGTCTGCTAACTGCAACATCATTATAAATAAAAAGGGAACAAAAACGTTCATGTTGTTTACATTATATGCACTTGAGCACCGATTGCCAACAAAACACAGACATCTGATGCAGCTTTAATCAGCTTTACCTGCGATTCATCGTAGTATTCATCACCAAAATCCCAGGAACAAACAGACATACATGTACAACTCAGTTGCTGCCCCGGTTATATTTCTTAAATGAGACTGCCTCGATGATGTATGCAGCCTTCAAAGGGTGCAGCCCCTGAATTGGGACACAGCCATTGTTGAAAAATCTTTCGGCTTCCATATCCCTAACAAAACAAGTGTTGATGGGCGTGCTCTTGGTCTTGTTCTGGGTGATGTGTGTGTGCATGCTTATCAGGGAGAAGTGCCTATACAAGGAATTCCCCTCTCTTTTGACGTCATACAGGCCATATTGAAAAAAAATAATAATAATAAAATTCGCCAAAACCCGGTCCAAAACAGTGTATTTGGCTCAGAAATACTCCATCATACGTCCAACTCATGTTTTGAAGCAAGAGAATGCAACTCTTTAACAGTGTAACAGTTTCATCAATGATATTGCTTGTTGATATAGTCACAGTTATCATTTAATGACCTTATTGACGCCTCTTCTTAGTCATGGGAAAAAAAGCTATAGTCAATAAACATTTTTCATCAATTTTTATTAATGGTGCCGCAGAACGTGTTTTCAAAAGATTTAATATAAGTCTAAGGTGTCCCCTGAATGTGTCTGTGAAGTTTCATCTTAAAATACCCCATAGATTATTTTTATTAATTTTTTTAACTGTCTGTTTTGGGGCAACATTAAATATGCGCAGATTCAGGCTGCGGCCCCTTTAAATTCTCGTGCTCCCCACCCCCGGAGCTCACGCTTGCCTTAAACAGCATATTGATATACAAATATCACTAAAAATATCATGATATCATGGATCATGTCAGTTATTATTGCTCCATCTGCCATTTTTCGCTATTGCCCTTGCTTGCTTACCTAGTCTGATGATTCAGCTGTGCACATCCAGACGTCCTGCCCTTGTGTAATGCCTTGAACATGAGCTGGCATATGCAATATTGGGGGTGTACATATTAATGATCCCGACTGTTACGTAACAGTCGGTGTTATGTTGAGATTCTCCTGTTCTTCGGAGGTCTTTTAAACAAATGAGATTTATATAAAGGAGGAAACAATGGAGTTTGAGACTCACTGTATGTCATTTCCATGTACTGAACCCTTGTTATTCAACTATGCCAAGGTAAATTCAATTTTTAATTGTAGGGCACCTTTAACGAAATTAACACTAATGGTTACAGTCAGGTATATTCAGCTATAAATAAAAACAGTAGTTGGTATAATTTTGAATTTAAATGCAATAGTCTGTGGGTCTGTGCTTTCATTTAACTGTAGGCTACACAGAACTACACCATATTTTAGATTCCACACATTTAACAGGTGTGCAGTTATTATTTATATTATTGGATCCTATGTTACATTATTCTTGCATAAAATAAAGAAAAGGTGGCTTACTTTGCATAGAAGCATTAAATGTAGTAGCTAATGTCACATTATTTAATATTTGTCACAAATACAAATGCTTAAAAATTTACATTTAATAATTTGCTAATAAAACACAATGTATTTCAACAGGTTATGCATACTGTTATTTTTATCTGTCTTTTTTTTAACTACTCCTTTAACTACAGATAACTACTCCTACACATGACATATAAAATAACTAACAGTGTAATGACACACTCATGTCACGATTCGATAAAAATTGCAATACAGAACTCACGATACGATACTATCGTGATATTTTAAGCCAAAATAAAGAAGAGAGGTTTTTTATTATATAATATTTATTATTACTAAAATATTATAATTGTATTATTATCATCAGGACCCACAAATATTCCACCATTACATTATTATACATTATATTCAACACTATATATAGCAGTTTAATGTAGCAATGTCACTGAAACTACAGACTCTCCCAGTGTGCGCTAATAAACCATCTAAAATGCTTTGTATAATCATACTACTAAAACTGAATGTGATTTCAATTATGTGTATGCATTCACTTTGAAGAGTACAGTTTCAGCGCATATGCGCTTTAGATTATCAATGTAGTCAATTCTAACTGCAAAACATGTCAAAATGATTATTCCCAAACTGTAAACGGTTAGTTTACATTGTTAGATTCTATATCGTGAATCATGTATACTGTATATATTAGCCTATATTATATCACAATATCTCCATATAACAGTGTATTGTTACACCCCTAAAAATAACACAGGCCTATATCTTTAATAAGAAGAAATCATTCAGCACTTTTTATTAATTACTTCCTTCATTTTAGCAAAAACATAAGCATGTTGGTATAAATTCATTCTCATTATTTAACTAAAAATATACAAATAAATAAAATGTGATCACAATTTAACTAAACCAAAGGAACTAAACTGAAGTGATGGACAAAAAGCGTACTCACAATTTAACTAAAACCAAGGATGGACTGACTTCAAAATTGACACGTAGTGTCTTTGTGGGGAGTTGCCATTATTGTCCACGGGGACAGTTGTGTATCTTGAGAATCATGGCTGATGTCTTTCAATTAGTTTTCAGCAGCTACAAGGTTAACAAAGGCTAATGGGTAGTGCTTTCGCATTTTACATGCAGTTTACTTTTGCAAAATATTCCTAGCCCATTCAGCCCATGGCACTTTCACCAAATTCTGAGCACTTTTAGTACAGAACCACCTACTGGTCAAGACCAGCTCGTTTGTTTTTGTTTTTCCTTCTTTTCTTTTTTTTTTTTTTTTTTTTTTTTTTAAACTTAACGGTTTGGCCTAAAATCATGAGACTAGTCTCTTTTAATTCCTCAGGACGTAACATGCTTCGGCTTCTCACGATCATGATATTGCTGATTGCAGCTATATTTATAATTAGAACACAAAATCCTAACTGAAAGTAATTTTTTATATTAGCACAAAAATACAACTCCTACCTATAAAAATAAATAAATAACGAATGTATGCAATACTTTTTAAAACAGTTGAACTCTTTCTGAAGCTCTGCATCTCACCAACAACATCCAACTGAAAAGACTTGGCAAATCCTTATTATACATACATTCCAAATGTCATTAGCTAAATTACATTGACCGTGAACGTATTAATTTTTACTGTATTAACTTTTTTAAAATACTGTATATTGAACGCACACACACACACACACACACACACACACACACACACACACACACACGTTTACTTTGCTGAAAACTATAACCTAACCCTAACACTTTTTGCATTTTACAATAATAATAATAATAATAATAATAATAACACATACCATTTATACAAATTAGGACATGCCCAAAAGGAGATTTTGTCTGGGTGCAAATTTTGTCGCCAATATATCGGTAAGTAGGAACACACACACAGACACACACACACACCACAATAACCGATTTTGCCTTAAAAGGCAACAAGATCGCTTTACAATGTCTCGTCTTTTTCAATAAATTTTGCATGAAAACACATTGTGCTGGGTGTGGAGAAGCCTGCTGTCATCCTAGAGGTCTGATAAATCTTTCATGAAAACAACACCACACGTGGGTCTGTAAGCCCCCCCGCTACGCCGCTTTCCCCTTTGATCCTCACACACATACGTTCTGCAACGTGGATGCAAATCACTCATGAACCACTTCAAATGTGTCTGTGTGTCAGAGTGCATACAGCAGGTTAACAAACCAAAACATGCTAAAAAATCCAGAAAAAAATGAAAAGGCTATCTGAGGAGAAAAGCCAACAGGAAGCACCAGGGAAGTGCTTTTAAAGTGCATATGTCCCAAAGCGTAGCACAACAGTGTCTAAACCCTAAGATTGATTGATGGGTGTGTGATTCACACACACACATACTGCATTAGCATAATCATATTATCATAATCCTCATTAGCCATGTAGTTTTCACAACTTTATACTGTTGTCATTATATTGATTATCAGCTCTTTATGGTAATAAAAATAACACCTAGAGATCATCTGCATCCATCTCCATATAGCATAAAGATATAATTATAAGTTCCTTGCTCACTTTCTGCATATAATTTATTCACAATTTAAATAAATGTTTTTCATGTTGTTAAGAGGACCAATATTAATTTGACTGTTTAGTCACTGTCTTGTCTAGCAAAATTTATTCAGACACTTTATACATTTCATTCATTAATTTTTAACCAGTTTATTCACTATAGTTTAAAATAAAATGGTAATAAAATATGACAAGATCTCAGAGTTAAACTGTGTCAGAAAAAAGTTAATCTTAATTATGTCAGAACACTTAAGCAAAACATGGTCAGGTGAAAGTGTCTGAATAATTTTTGGTTTTTATCAATTTTACTGGTAGTCCACTGTATGAAGAATTGTTGGGTATAATATGTCTCCGTTTACTTTATTCTGCTATCCTCACTTACATAAATTAAATATAATGTCCTGCACCCACTAGTAAAAATATAGCAAAAATATCAAAAACTTCTGAATAATTTTTGGTTTGACTGTATTGTAATGTAAATTCTATTGATCACAGTCAGAAGTTATTAGTTATTACAAACACTCAATGGTGATTGATATTGACATTGCCAAGATATTGACAAGTGTTGTATTAATCTCATTAATTGTCATGTATCTTAAAACTAATTGTAGCTATAATTTCTCTGTTACTCATATTTGATTATATTTCATGATGTATTTTATCAAATGAAATCACATAAGTCTGTGAGAAAATGTTTCATTTTCCAAAAACGTTTTTAATTATAGTTATATAATTTATTTCAAGGGATGTGGGTGGGCAAGCCATATAATGAAAGAGTAAAGTAATGCCACAACTTACACAACGGTGTTCAGATCATCTTTTCTCCTGACAAAATCAATGTAATGGCAATATTTTCATCCACTGAATGTAAGCTTTTCCATATTCCAAGCTTACCTGCTGCACTGGTGACTTCATGTGCCTGTGCGTGTGCAAGTCGTGAAAAGTATGAAAATTAATCTAAGAATTATTGGATTTCAAATCAGTAGTGATTGAGGCATCAAAAGTAACTAAGTAACAAGCTGTTTTATGGATGGTAACTGTAATATTATTACGGAAATCTTGAAGTTAGTTCACCCAAAAATGAAAATATTGTCATTTATTACTCTCCCTCATGTAGTTCTACACCCATAAGACCTTTGTTCCTTTTCGGAACATAAATTAAGATATTTTTGATGCAATACGATGGCTCAGTGAGGCCTCTATTGCCAGCAATGTCACTGAACCTATCAAGATCCAGAAAGGTACTAAAGACATTTAAAAAGTTCATGTCAGTTAGGGTTGGGCGATGTCCCCTAAATTGGCAGTTGACGATGTTTACAGTAAAACATCACGATGGACGATGATATCGTCGGGCTTAGAGATTATTTTAATTATTTTTAATTTAAATAAATTGGATGAATTCACATGTTGTAAATCTAACAGAACCTGCGCCACAAACTAACATGGTGGCGCCCATAACGTGTATAGCTCAACTAACGCAATCATTATAAAGGTGTTTAAACAGCAAAACACATCCACTTGCTCATATTTGACAATCGGAATATCAGATATTTCATGTTATAGTTAACAAATTTGTGAATATTTTGAATAAAAAAGGAAAACTGAAATAAAAGCAGATCATCAGTCATACAGCACTGCGGTGTGTGACATGACAAGCAATGACGCGGAAACAATAAAGTAATACGTTCCATGGAAACAAAGTGATACGTTCTAAATAACGGTCGCCTTGAAAAACTCGCTGCAGAGTCAGCCAGAATATTCTAAACTTACGTGTGAACAAAAACAAAATTAAATATTTTAAGTTAAATCTACAGTGTTAGACATGTAAAAAAAGACTAACAATGTCAAGATCAAATGCCTGACACGGTATTTTCACAGACTAACACATGTCACGTCTCTGGCATAGACTACAGCTAGCACCACAATTTTTGATCATTTTCACAAAAGTTTCATGGCCCCCAGAATATTTTATTGTATGAATATCTGAACATACAATATATCAAAAGAAAGAACAGACCCTCTGATTTCAAACAAACAAAAAGTTTTATTCTAGCTTCATGCAATCTGTTTTAATCATCATTTGAATGCAATTAAGTTTCATTAAAAAAGCTGAGAAAAATCACATTTTTGTCAAAGACTACATCTGGATCAGATTCACAATGATGATCAAAGCATAGATGGAGTAGATCGAGTCCATCAACATCCCAAAAGCTTCACAGTCCTGTAGCTCATCCTGGGTCGACATTTCATTCAGTAACATTATGCAGTTTTGATTTATATGCTGTTTAATGTTGATGATTGCGTTATTTTACACATGCTATCGCCTGTTTCTGCTTCTTCTTCGCCTGTTTTTGATCAGATGATTCTGTAACTCTTTCAAAAGAGGTGTAATAGCACCCCCTACTGTATAAGAGTGAAAACACAGAAAATCCAGAAAATTCCGTCAATGGAGGGGAAAAAGTTTTTGTTTAGCTTTACCTTATTTTATAGTATCAAAAATGCTTGAACACCTTAGCAGCTGCTTCCTAGCAACCACCCAGAACACAACAGAAACCACATAGCAACACCCTGGGCAACTATCCAAAACTCCCTGGCAGCATAGCAACTTTCCAGGCTACCCAACAACCGCTTTGTCAAGCCAACATTAGCGTGTCTACTGTATTGTCACAAATGTACTGGAACACTATTGCAATTGTACTATTTTTTTCCCCTGTATCTGCTCTAAAACTGTCTGGACATCAGAAACCATATGAGCCACAATAATAGGGCCCTATTTTAATGATCTAAGCGCATGGTCTGAACCTAGTCTTAATGAGTCACGTGTGTGTTTTGGGCGTAATGTGCAATAAACCAATCAGAGTGTCATCTCCCATTCCCTTTAAAAGCCAGTTGCGCTTGCACCATGGCGGATTGCTATTTACATGGTGGAATACAGACACTCTCAACCTGACGAGTCAGTTTAAATACATGTGTGGATTGCTATGATTGGTCAAATAATTAGCCAATTTCATTCGTCATTACTGCAAATAGGTAATTCTGATAAACGCAATGACTATCCATTACAACATGTAAACATTTATTTTTATTTTTTTTACATAATAATAATAATAATCTTTTAATTTTGTAATCCTTTTATTTTTAATATTTCGCATGTTTGTGCGCTGCTGCATCCCTGTGTGTAACAAGCAGAGTGTTTGCACGTTGTGCACCTGACTATAGGCGCATATTACTAACGCGTCCTTTAAATAACAAAAAAGTACTGCGTCATTGACTTTAGATCAGGTTTCTGTTGGTCAATGATGGAGTCGTTTTCAGGTGCCTCAAAATATCAACAACCTAAAAATGCGCCTGAACACACCTTGTTTTCAGACCAGCACACCCATAGGCGAACAGATGGGGGCGAGTGCATTTGCCATTTAAACAACATGGTGCTGGACGTGAAAATGCTGCGTTGGGCTAAAACTAAGAAAAAACACTTGCGTTGCGCCTGGCGTCACATTGCGCCGGGTATATGATAGGGTCCCTTGAGTCATTTAATCATTTCATTTTATTATTTAATCATTTAGCAGACACTTTTATCCAAAGTGTGTCTTACAAATGAGAACAACAGACAAAAAAGAAAAAGTAGATCTCTGAATGTATTAAAGCCAATACATTTTTTCTGCCATTTTTTTTTTCCAAACTCCTCCCATGTAGTACATCTAATTTAGACAAAAGTTACCATATGTAGACCCTCATATCAAAAAAAAAAATTGATGTGTTAAAGCAAAAATGTAAGCCGGAGCTATTCAATTCTGTTCCCGGAGGGCCATGTCCTACAGAGTTTATCACAACTCTAATCAATCATGAACCATTTAATCAAGGTATTCATAATTACTGGAAAAGTACAGGCAGGTGTGTTTGATTACATTTGGAAATAAACTCTGTGGGACATGATCCACAGACTTGACCCTCAGGGAACTGAACAATGTCCAATGATATTTTTGGGTGTTGCACATTTTGACTAATTGACCTGATATCAACCAAACAAAAAGTCTAAACTTAAAGGGGTCATGTAATGATGAATTAAATTTTCCTGGATGTTTTGACAATGTAAGTTTCAGAACTCAAAATTTATTCTCTAGTCCAAAAAGAGCAAATATTGTTTCCACTCTGCTGCTGAATGTTAAATGGATCCAATCCATGTTCATTAGAAATTATTTGATGACGCTTTTTTTTTTTTTTTTTTTTTTTTTTTTTTACTTTGCTGATTCTATTTTGATGACAAATGTTAATGATAAAAATAAGAGAGCAAGTGACAAATATCGGTATTGGCCAATAATTGTTTGTTAAAATCGGTATCGGCCCCAAGAAATCCTATCGGTGCATAGTAGTAAGAATTACTAACTACAGAAGTTGAATAAAGTAATCAAATGTAAAATAACAGTGAACTTTCTTGTATAAACCCTTATTTAAAGCTACTAAAGTTAGTCAAGAGCAGTGATATTCTCTTTTATCTTGTGTTGCTTGAATTACCATTAAGGACTCGGACAACAGCAGGTTTATGCTACTGTCACTTTAAGAACTAATGCACGGATCCAAATACGATTTTCTGCAAACTGTTTACTTTCACTTAAGACATTCTTAAAATGAACATTCGCCAAAATGGGCAGTTTGATATATTTTTATATCCTGGCCTCTCACTCAAGATGAACGAAAATAGATTTTAATGATGAAATAGAATAGAATAGAATAGAATAGAATAGAATAGAATAGAATAGAATAGAATAGAATAGAATAGAATAGAATATTTAAAAAAAAAATCAAGTGCACTCTATTAGGCTACTATAGAAACAATTTGCTTAAGGACAGTCTGTTTCACAATCACATTCTGATTGGCACATTTGTCACGAACTTCCCGCGCCAAAAAGAATGCAGCTCTGCTGAGTAGGCTAAAGGTATTATTAAATGTTTTTTTTCATGTTTAGAGGGCTAGATACTGTAGTTGGGTCAGTTAGCTGATAGTTAGTTAGCATCCCACCTCTTTAGCAGCGTCTTGCACATGACACTGCATTCTAAAAACGTGGAGTTAAAAGAGCAACTTTTAAACACTTTTTTTTTTTTTTTTTTCTTCATTCCACTGACCTGTGTCTTATGTTTTTAACAGCAAAAACACATTCTGTGTGAACCAGTCCTAATAGTAGAAGTAGCAGACAGGTTTGTATACGGTCCGACCAATACGTAAACGGGATACTGTTACGTCATCGCCCCTTTTCCCTTGGCTATTTGAACAACAGTCCACATGTGCCTTTTGGTTCCCAGCCCTTCAAGTCTGTTAGTCCATAGGCAACTGCCAAGTTAGGAAGCATGTTTCTTCATTTTCTGGTATTGTCTTGATGACCAACATCCAGTTCAGTCACTTGGGGAACTTCACTAGCTTTTTACTAGTATGTCAATTTGCACAGGACTAAAATTACCTATGGTTGTTATTAAAGGCCATTTTATTGAAGGTAAAATACACTTTAATTTTTACTGACATATGAATGTGCAGTCCAGGAAAATGTCCGGAACAATTACTGAGTTGGTCAACTAGGATGGGATTACAACTATGATGAAGTTTGGGAAATGATTAAAATAACCTACCCATCTCATATAAAACTAATACCATCCAAATAGGACTATTGTCTATCTGTCTATCTTTCTATCCATTCATCTGTCTAGTAGTAATTTAAACAAAACATGCACGATACCCTGAAAAATCAGCGAGAAGTGGCATAATGGTCAAAGACATTATCAATTAAAAATTAAAAACAATGTAGTGGAACACAAAAACAGCCTTACTGTAAACAGTGCAGAAATGTATTATGGGCCCTAAAGCACTTATGTCCCTGACCTTGTACATGCCCATACATGTGAACTTATGGTCTTTGGTCTTCAATGAGCCCAACAGATTGCAGGTTACACCTCTTTAGATTACTTCACTGGCTCCTAGTTGTCGTGACAGAAGTTACAGTCAGGTGAGTTTGATCAAGGTTGGAGCTAAACTCTGCAGGAAAGTGGACCTCGAGGGCCAGAGTTGAGAATCCTTGTTCTAGACCATCAAATCTGTTACCTCCAGATGTCATGAAAGTGATAAACCAACAATAAACCAACTTTAACATTAAACATTCGATAAAAGCTGCTAATAAGTAAAGACAGTTGTAAAAGAGAAGACTGATGTGTCTACAGGAAAGTGTGTAAGTGAACAAACAAGAGTGAATGAGTTATTGGAGATTGTAGCTCAGATTAAGGCAGGAGTTCCCAAGGGTCTAAAGTGTTTAAGATAACGGCCCCTGTGTTTGCTCATTTGTGTTTGTCCCTCCATTATGTTAATGTCATCGCAGCCACATCCCCTAATTACAGCCACAATTGCATATATTGACTCCCCTAGGACATATAAGCTGCAGAGAAACAAAATATCGAACACACGCACAGACTTACAAAGAATAGAAGCCAAGTGTCTGGGGATCAAAATGTGTGTTTACTGTTTACACCAATTCATCACTAGTTCTTTGTTAGATTTAGAAACACTTTTATTCAAATCAATTAAAATATGACTCATCTAGTAGTTTCACCAGATCACCTGAGGGATCAAGCAGCCAAGTAGCTCTGCAACTTAAAAGTCTATCTTGGACCCCGTGACTTTCATTTTATGGACAAAAAACATTGAGACAAATATCTTCTTTTGTTAATATCTTTTTTTTTTTTTTTCCCCAAAGAAGCTAATTTCAAACAACAGGATAAATAAATACAATAAAACAAAGATACAAATTAAATAAAAAGTGCTTTAAATTTTTCAGGTAGGTCTAAGAAACAGTATAGAAAATTAAGTAATTAAAATACTGCATAGTCTTAATTAAAGTTGTTTTTCTCATTTTCATTTGTTGTATAATAAACATTAAGGAAGGTGGTATATAAGGCTGCTGTTACTTTAAATAAATATTGCACAAATTGACACATCAGCTTTTCCCCAGCTGTTTAAACTGACTAAAGCCATTACAGTCTGTGTTTAAGTGAAGAAAAGATGGGTATTTTGACCTTATTTTCTCTGTATTTGACTCTTGATGCATGATAAGCTGTGATAAAGAACTATTAAATACTGGTGTATGAGCACAAAAAAAAAAAACATCCGTCAGATGTGAACTCCATTTAATATCGCTTGATGTTTAAACTAGCAAAGCTTAAAAATGCATGCAAATGATAAACTTCCGTGATGACACACTGCAACATCACAAGCATAACCAAGACCATTTTTATACGAGTTGTCAAATTTCTACTGGTTTATTGTGTCTATCATTATATCACCCACCCCTAGTTAAATGTTAATAACCTTATCCATACAGATGCGTCTAATTTTTTTGAATGGCTAAAAGGCCCAAGACGTGGTGCTATGTATCCCTGAGGAAAGAAGACCTGTCTCTATCATGTCACTAATCTCTAATCAGCAATTTCTCTCAAGACTGTTTTCTTTAGTGGGTTACTTCATAGCCAATCAACTTTCATGGACAGGGGCTTCATGGGCATTGTGAGGGAAGTGGCCTTATTAACTTATGACACCTGAAATCCCTAACGCTCAAAATCGGTTTGAGTAGAACAAACTAAACAAATTAGTTCAGTCAAATTAACTTTTATGAGTATTTAGCACTTTCTTTTGCTTTTGAGTTCACAGAACTGATATATTTTAAGTAAACTGAATAGTTTCACTGCTTTAAGTTTTATGAACTCATATCTTTTAATTTAGATGAACTTAAGTTTAACTGAAACCGGGCTGGTACTTCTGTTTCCCAGCATTCTTTGTCCATGGCACTCGAAAGGGAGAGTAAATGCTAAAATTATGTTACCATCATGGTGACAAGTGGTGCATGTGGCTTGGTTTGAGAGCAGGTATGATAAATGTTTTATATTGCTGTACTCATTCAGTAAGTGCTATACCAGGCTATTGCTAACATGTTAGCAAATTAACAAGTTAGCATTTTCTGTATTAGCTAGTTAAATCTAACTAACTTTACATGATAATTTAAAGTTACTATAAATGTATTTATGTAATTAAATGTAATTAATTTACTCAAATATTTCAATTTAAGAACAACTAAAATGTTTGAGTACAAAAAAAAAAAAAAAAATCTGCCGGTTCTGCTTACTTAAACTTTGAATTGCTTAACTTAAAAATGTTGATGTAATTGATTGCCTCAATTTTTTGAGTTTTGCCAACTTATTCAGGTTTACATTGCATAATGATGCTTGTAGTAATTACTGCTGTCATTTAGTCAGATGTATATCTTTATTTGGAAACATTTCTAGAACGGTCCAAACATCAGAATGTCGGAAATCTGATAAAAATCACAATATCTTGAATAGGTTTTGCACATGTCTATAATTACTGATGTTTCTGTGTAGTAAATAAGTTCACCCAATATGTTCAGTCTTGCTGACTGTTGTCATTGGAACTGGAATGGAGAACACTTTGTCTTGGAGTAAAATCTCTCTCTAGAGTCAAGGTGGAGCTTGAAAGGGGCAAACAGGAGAGCGGGGATGGAAATGCAGTTAGCTCTTGCTCACGCATATTACACTAGGGTATAAATCAAGACAGTGAGAGAGAAGGAAATGCATTAGACGCCCAGCGGGATGGTGTATACACTGAGTTTGAAGGGCAGATATCAGGCTGGATGGATGAGGCCTACCACACGATTGAACTAAATTCTCAGCTGAATTTAAACTATGAGATTTCGTTCAGACATGAGATTGATATATTGATGGGTTGGTACAGTTTGTGTATGCGTGATGGAGAAAAACAAAGAGAGAGAAAAAAACCCTAGAAATTCAAATGGCACAAAAAGAAAGTATTACCTTTGTTTTTCCTTGTCTTTGACTTTCTCCGTCTCTTTGTCTTTGTCTTTAGTTCTGTCTCGTGTCCTGTCTTTGTCTCGAGTTCTGCGCTGGCCACGATCTCGTTCTCTGCTGCGACTACGTTTCCTGCTGGACCGACCACTGCTGCCACTGCGAGACCTTCGGTGACGGGAACGAGACCTTCAAGAAACACACACCCCAAAAATACATATAAACTGTAAAAGCATATAAAACGATTGAAAAAAGCATTAGCTTAGTTGTTAGCTCAGTGGTTAGCTTACATCCGGGCTGGGCTGGCCAAAAAGATCATGGGTTCAAACTCCAAAAGGTGTAATTTATAAAACGCCACCATTGTGGCATTGATCAAGATTGATTAAACCTTCAACTCAACATGGATATTGCAGAAACAAATTCCACAAGCAATTATGCCATTTGTCCTACTGCAGTCAGGGCTGGATTGAGGAAGGTGTTTGGGTGGATTACTCAGAACCAAAGTTCTTAAATACATTGAATTATGTTTTAAATTAATGCTTGCCAACCATGTCTGATATTTGAGCTCAACGATTTTTATTATTATTATTAATATTATTATTATTATTATTATTATTATTATTATTATTATTATTATTTTCTTGTTTTTTGCATAATATGATATATACATGTTTGCAGGATCAGCTGTCTTCACACTTTCTTCTCTTCAAACAGCAGCTCTTACTGTCATTACTGTAATTTCAGTCTGAAAGTTCCCCATCCTAGTTTATTTTATTATTATTTTTTAGTCTGTTGTACTGTTTGTTACATTAAAGAAATGAAGATGTCAGATACAAACTCCTACGGTGTATGGCTCATCAGTGACCTGGTGCCTGTATCTCAAAACGTTACGTATAGTATGTATTGAAAAACATGAAATTCTAAATGGTTAATTTAAGTGTATAATATTAATAGCAACTGTTTTCCATGAACTGAGAAGAACAACAAAAACGCTGCCGCAATCTCAACGCAGTGCGTCAGAGCTGTCGGCTAACTGTTGGAGATCCAAGTTCAACTCATGTCCCAATCATCTCTCACCCCTAATTCCTGCCTACATATTTGACTGTTAAAAAAAAAAAAAAAAAAAAAAAAAGGCAAAGATAAATAAATAAAAATGTAAAAAAAAATTAGTTAAGGGCCAGATTTACTAAACGGGCAAATTAGTGTGAGAGCACAATTCCACAGATGCGCTGATGGGAGTGGCAAGTTTTGCGTGTGATCTACTGTGATCTACTTTAATTTTAAGTTTTAAAGATTATTTGGTAAAAATGATCAAAATCCCATTACTGAGTAAATTTAAAAAAAAAATCATAATAAAAAAAAAAAACAATGGTTTATATTTTGACTGGTCAGGTTAGAGTCAAGTCACGCGCTCTTCTGAGAAATTCCTCAAAATATCTTCTTTTGTGTTTCATAGAAGAAAGATAGTCATACAGTTGTGGAAGGACATGAGAGTGACTAAATGATGACAATTTTCATTTTAAGGTGACCTATCCAAAGATTTCATGCCCAATTAGTTTTTAACAGCCTCTTTTTTTGTTCTCAAATTAGTGCTCGTCTTTCAGTAGCCAGTATTGATGTCAAGAACAATTGGTCATTTTTTGGACCATGCTGCACACCATACAGAAAATCATGTTATAACTAATTACAAAATAAAAAAAATAAAAAAAACAGGCCCCTTTTTGACACAAGTGTGAAGCTGTTAATGTATAATTAAATTCAGTAAATATTCACGGTACACACACATGACCGATCACTGTTTTCATGATCGATCATTGGTGTCACTTAGAAGTACTCGTGCCAAACCCTATTGGCTGTATGAATTGGCCATTAGGGAGGACCTCAAAATGACTGTACACATGCTGTATTGATCCTTACGGACAGGCTAGAGAATGCCCGGAGATTTAAAGGATTTTACTTACCAGAGCAACTGACTCCAGAGCCATACATCCAGGTGACATACAGACATGCTCACACGAACACACCGATGCATATACACACATAGTATGGGACATAGTATAGAATAAACTGCTGATTCAGTTCATTTGTCCACTAAAAATGCCCAAGATATATATATTTTTTTTTTTACAACTTTGTCATTTCCAATGCATTGTTAATCAGCACTGTACATGACGTCATGAAAATGTATGTTTTATTTATTTTTACATTTATGTAAGAACTCCTGAAATGATTAAGGCTATTTTCACAGCTAGGCAAAAATATATTAAAACCCAGAAAACCACTGAAGTAAAAAAAACAAACATAAATGTATAACATTTGGTCAGAAGTTATCTTTCTCAAAATTGGAACATGACTAGGTCAAAAGCGAAATGCCGCCTGGTTATAATATCACACAAATATTATATGATGACAAGTAAACTACTATATTTGCAACATATTTTTACCAAGTTGCCCAACAGACTAATGATGACAGTACTGTTGAAGCTCTTGGCTCTTTAGGTCTTAGACAATCAATGCCAATCCAGTAGTCATATTTAAATACACAAGTTGCATGATCACAAAACCACATCCCCACTCAAAGAATCAAGTCACATGATCCTAAACTCACATCAAATGTTGTATAATCAGCAATAAACCTACACTAACACACATTGAATAAAAACTGTTTCCAACATTAATAATGACAAATATAATATAAAAAACAAAAATAATTTTCTGTTATTAAAAAAAAAAAAAAAAAAAAAAAAAAAACAGAAAAATGATGAATGTTAATATGAATATGAATGTTAACAAGTCATCATGTCTCATATTTCATCTCAAGCAAACTCCTTGGTAAACGAGTACACAGTTTTTGATACAACTTCATTAAGGGCAATATCGTTTAGTGTGGTGAAAATGATGGCAGTACAATGCCTTGCCTCATGCATTTGATTGATTTGATGGAATAATCCACAGAAGACAGTAAATCATACAGGCTTGGGACAACATGAGGGTGAGTAAATGATGAGAGAATTGTCATTTTTAGGTGAACTATTAGCCAAAAATCTTTTCATGAAAAGCTTTAACTATATTTCTGAAATTACATATCGTCTCACTGCATAGGGAAGCAGATCCTTATTTGAAAAACGTGAGTTTGGAAACACTAAATCTGCTGTATTCTATTTTTTATGTTGTTTTATCTGATCGTTTAGCAAGCAGAGCAAAAGCAGTTATAGTTACACGAGAGAACACGAGAGGTCTTATTTTAGCAAATGTACTTGTGGCCAGCGCATGTAATAAACACCAGGGCCGTCGGTTTGCTGTTTTTTTTTTTTTTTCTTTTCATTTTTTCATCTCTTTCTCTCTTTCTGCAGCCCAGCTCACTTCTGGGCCTGTTGCAAATTAAATTTATTGTAGTTAATAGACTGTGGTGCGGCTGCTAAATGTCAATTTCATTACCAAGGCCTTACCCTTAGAGAATTATGACCTCATTTAAGGCGAGGGGGTAAATGTGCTAATGCAGGATGGCCAGATAAACATCCCCTGCCACAAGCACACATGCGTCCAGCAGCATCATGCCAAGAGTGGGCTATTTTACATGACTTTTAGCTATTATCGCCCGAGGAAAAGCCTTCCCCTATGGCCTAAAAATATTTAAAATTCTTTTGAAAGGTCCTTTTTTTCCCTCCAATCCATTAAATCTAGCAGCAACGATTGGCTCAGGCAATTTTCCCTGCAAATTATCAATAAAGTAATTACCAGTGTGTGGGAGCGCACCGAGCGCTTATCACTGATGCCCCCTGCCCAGCCGCGGATCTGATCCCTCCCAGCATTGCATTTGGGTAATTATGTGAGCAGGATGGTGTCCTGCTGTTATCACACCGTATTATATTCCTGCTAAACAAGGTTTCTTGCTTCATATGAAATTGGATATTAATGGTGGCGAATGATAGCACTAGTGCAACTAACAGACGTAAGATACACCACTGGAATCCTAACCTGGCCAAATGATTATTTATTCCTGCCATGGCGCTTTCTCTCTTCTGCTCTTCTCTTCTGTTCATTCACACACACACACACACACACACACACACACACACACACATTTCACTCTCAGTCCACGGTTTAACATAGTTACATTGTAAACACTAATTTATTATAAAGACCTGCTATAAAAGAAGATTGGACAAAAAAACTTCAGTTCTCACCTCCAAATGACCATCCTTGTATTTGCACTTTCTGATGTCAGTTACTAAAAATGACGTAAAATAGCCAAATCAAATGTTACATTTAAATAAAACAAATTATATTAATTAAAATAAAACTGACTTTTGTGTGTATTTGTCTGAAATATATCATGAGATGTAATAAAGGGCTCCAAACAGAAACTCTCCAAACACCAGCTGTGTGATTTCTTCAGAAACATGACCTTGCAATTCTACAAGGAGGATATCATGGATATTCATATACAGGAAGGAACATGGAGGTTTGGAATTATCATACTGTATATTTTTACCTAAACATTATCACAATAATATTTCTGTCATGATGACACTGTTTGGAATGGTAATGGGTATGACAATGTTGATATATTTGGTCTTGGTGGAATAGATCTGCTACTGTTAATAAATACACAGAAAGTGAGACATGCTGCTGCTGTACAATATAGTATACATGAATTACACACAGCAGATCTATACAGGTGGAGCTGGGGAAGATGGAGGGTTTCTGAATGTACACTGCAACTGCTACAGCAAACGCTGACCAAGTAATTGAAGGATTAGCAGCGAGCTCATTGGCTACTGATACAGCAGGAACCAATCAGCTGTGCCCTATAGAGAATAACGTGATTGCAAACAGATTGAGTTAAGGACAGCCTGCGCCATCTAGAGTTTCATGACAGAACTTTTTGTTTTGTTTTTTTGTCTTTTTAGAAAGTGCATCATTTTCTTTCTACTAGACAAGTCATCCAACTGTCAATTACATGGGAAAGTACTGCTGAAGAGTATGGTGTAACTGTATCTCCTTGTGCAGAATAAACAGCTTACTGAATAGAAAGTTTACTGTGGAATGGAAGTGGAAGGGCATTGAGACAGTAGGCATAACAAATTTAATGCACAGCAAACATCTACGGCAACACTCACAGTTGGGCCGTTGCTTTAAAGAATCAGTCGAATATGATATATACGATAAAAATGGATATACGAGCTGGGTCAGAAGGTGTTGGTACACCTTAAGTCTGAACATGTATAAAGAAGACAACTATGTCCTCTACAGTTAAAGCAGAGTACCACAAACTACAGTCGTAGGGTGCATCAGTTGGTTAATGGAGTAAACACAAACAGTCAAAGGCTGAAAATCAATGTACAAAACAGGCTTTAGACAATGATCTGTCCTGTCTGTGACAGATAGGTTTGCCTCAACTATACTCAGGTGCAGAGAAGACAGACTGTGATACTGACGCCCAATCAAATAAATATTCAACCAAAAGATTGTGCTGCCATTTTGTTAATTTTGATGATTTAAAAACAATGTAAATGTTGCAGCTTCAGAATCTGATGTTTCTGTCCCAGCTCTGTTTCATTGACTTGGCCACTTCTACACCAACACTAAGCCATCTTTAGAGATTATAATAAAGCATTCTAAGTTTTGTTGTGCTGTTTACATTGTAAAAATAGAGTTACAATTAAAAAAAAAAAAAAAAAAAAAAAAGAAACAGAACACTACAAGTGTCAGAAAAAGAAAACATATTAGCAACTAGTTGACTCTGACAGAAAGAACCAAGAAACAGCTTCCGCTTAATTAGTGTGACAGAAGTTCTCAGTATTTTAATTTCAGAGCACTGAAGTTCACCTTGAATAAGCAATGTGGGTTTCCTAAAGGCGCCGGTGCTCCAAACAGCTGTTCTTCTTGTTCCCAAGCGCTCCAAGTAATGAAAAATGTTAACAATTCAGGATGTCTTATTTCTGAGTGCTCTTTAAATGCAGTGCCACACAAGTGTAATTTATGAGATTCCTCTAATTACCAGAGCTCACGAGAACATTTCCCAAGCTGTTTCTTTCTGCATATGTTCGCTGCTCTTTTAACATACACAACAATTTATCATGTAAAGTTAAAAATGAGAAATTAATACTATTGTAATTAACTGTTTTAATACCATAGCAACCATACAGATTTTGGTCATTTGTATTTTGTTGAAGAATGCATGATTAAAAAAAAATCTTCTGAGATAAAAGGGAGTGCTTTGCATTTATAGGGCTGTATTCCTTTAATGGGTGTCTGTTTAAACTAGTTAGCACCAATTTGATGAGCAATGTAAGATACATTAAAATAGTAACTGATATGTAATCTGTAATTTACTTTTTTCTTTTTTTTTTTTTTTTAAAGAAGGAAATTTTGGTTACACTTTTTTTAAGGTGCCCTGGTTTCAGTGTATATATTTAAGTACTGAGTAATAATAATTAACTTCACGTACTTACTATAGGGCTATGGTTAGATGGTTAGATAAGGGTTTGGTTAGTATGCAATTAGGCATCATTTTTAGTTATTACTATAGTAACTACATTTAACATGTAACAAGGACACTAAAGTAAAATTTCCTGAAATGTCTTGGATCAATCTTTCTCTCTCTCTCTCTCTCTCTCTCTGAGATGAGAGGAAAAGAAATCAGCTCACACCTGGGCCACCCACACTTGCAAGGTTGTGTCATTTAGTCAAAGGTCTCCGAGAATGCTCTGATGTACACAAAGTCATTTGTAAAAAAAAAAGAAAGAAGAAAAAAAGCAAGTTTGTGAAAAGCATATGTGACCGCCATCACTCAACAAGAACAGTGACATCCTAAACGCTCTTATCTAACTAGCACCACTGAGACTGTATTACATCCCTATTAGTGGCACAGAGGGCACCGCAAGCAGAGGTCAACGAGAGGCAAAAGGTCAGAAGGTCAATAAGTGCTAACTTGCCACTGTCAACACACACAATCTTAAGACTGACTGTGCATGCCCAAGAACACTTCTGATGCAATGTTCTGACAGATGTTCTGAAGTACATTACAGATTTGTAGAAAAATTATTAGATTTTTCCATTTTGATAAATAATCAGAAAAGTAAAATAAATAAAAAAAAAACTTGATACTTTCTTTTACTTCATATAAACGTTCTTTTGAAGAGAGTTTAGGGGCAAAAGAAGAGTGAATTTTTAAATGATGTTGGAAGCATGTGTTTTTAATTAGTAGGTGTTCTCTAAGGGTAAGATGATGGTTTTCTGTTCTTTTTATGATAAGGTATTTATGAAGTGACGGTAGATCTGAAGGTCGGTTCTTAAAGACTTTTATTGTTTAAATGTGGAGGGTTATGTTTCAATTTAAGCACTCGCACAAGAAAAAGCATAAATATTGGGACTAAGTGGACTGACCATAAAACTACAGCACAGAGACAGCACTGTGACAGAGAGCAGACACTCATTCCACTACTAAAAGAAAAACCACACTTAATTAAACACTAAGCAAGCATCTGAAATAGCACCTGCATAAAATCCACCAATCCCTGCACAGAATGCATGTAAATTAAGTCTTTTCAGTGCAAAAACACTGTCAGAAAAAGAGTGTTTGATCATATATACATAAAATCAGCTCTCCCAGAATCCCGGTGGCAAAGCTAAGCTACATGAATGTCCTCTGCCGTACCCTAATACATCTGTTGTGTCTAATCACAGCCCACCTCTAATGAGGCCATGAAAGAGAGATGCTCACATATCAGATTTCACTAAAGATCAAGCAAAACAGTCAGGACAGGAGGGCCTGTGCGTCTTAGGGTCTCCTATAACTACTGCTCACAACCCAAAAAACTACCTCGCATCAATCTCTATTTCTCTTACAATAGAACTACAACTAGAATAACAACAAAAACTCATCCGGTAATGCATGTGACAAACTAATAAAAGGGGTCTTTGATTATGATTTCACCTGTTTAACTGTAGTTAGTGAGTAAAGTTGCTGTTTTAAACAATATTTGCAAAGTTACAATGCAAAGGGAGATTTTTTTTTTTTTTTTTTTTTTTTTACAGAAATCGCTTTTTAAGGACTACAACAAATGGCCTGTAGGGACTAGAATGAGCTTCTTCCTCGGTTGGTGACATCACAAACCCCAAAATTGACATAAACCCTGCCCCCCGAGAACACGCAACAAAGGGGGTGAGGCCATGTTGGGCTGCTTTAGAGAAGAGGAAGAGTTGTTGTAGTATAGTGTTGTTGCCATTCAACACTGAATTTGCAAAAAAGATTAACATGACGGCACATGCTAGTGGATGAGTTGAATCAACTCCACAGCAGCACATAAATTTATCCACTAACCATTCAGAAACATCCAGTTTCATTCTAACTCATTGTAACTTCTTCCTGAGTCTCTCCATCAGTGTCTGACTCCAGTTTGAACAATGTAAGGCTGAACACCGTTACTGACAATCCTCATTCTGGCTGCGTGAGACTCTCCGGCTTTGTTGTTGTTGAGCAATTGAAGTGCGAGCTGTAAAAGCTTTTCTGGAAAGGGGGCCAGGAGCAGCAGCTCATTTGCATTTAAAGGGACACACACAAAAACAGCGTGTTTTTGCTCACTCCCTAAAAGGGGCAAATCTGGCAAGATATAATAAATGATCTGTGAGGTATTTTGAGCTGAAACTTCACAGACACACTGGGACACCAGAGACTTATATTACAACTTGTGAAATGGGCATTATAGGTCCCCTTTAAAAGTTAAATACGGGAAATTTTACTTCTTTTCAAATGTACGCCAAGGTGCCAAACACTAATGAACTAAAGAATTATGGTTTAACTGATAAAACGATAAAAAGATAAAAAGTGGTGGGTGATACATTGCACCACAAGATGGTTCATTTTCTATTATGGTATTGATACATATCTCAATACAGTAATATTTATCCAATCTGTAGAGCTTGGATATTGTGAGAAGGGCTATAAAATTAAACATGATTTAACTTGACTAGCCCGACAGTCACACAGAGGGTGTGTGTTTAGTGTGTTGAGAAACTGTATTTTAGCAATAAACTAAATTCACAAGAAAGGCATCAACGTATTGACCACTCCTTACTGATTAATATTGTAGGACTGCACACAGTTGTATTGTTATTCTTCTCATAGATACACACACACAGACACACACACACACACACAAAAAGCTTGTCACTGGTTTATGTTCTGTTGCACAGTACTAAAAGTAAGTTAGATTTAGTGTGTGCTTTTCTAAAATGGATAGAAAGGGTTGAGTTATGAGGTTTGGAGCAATAGTTTTGGCCCTGCGTTTCTCTGTTAGACATTTTAGAAAAATGACTTGCAAGTATCAGGAAAGAGGAAAGTGTTTCATTATTTTCCAAGGAGTGTCACAGTTTCAGTCAAGAAGCACATAATTCAGCTTTAAGTTTTCTTTGTGTTCCCTCTTTCTTCCTTACACTTAAATATCGAGCATGTAACTGGATCCATATCCAGACTTTTGTCAGAGGTGCAGGTTCACTGTGAACTTGATTATAGTACAATTTGCTAAAGTGCTTTTGAGAGGAGAGGGTGATGGCAGATACGTGGCTGTAACGTGGCTTTGAAGAAAGACATGAGCACTTCTACAGGTCAGTGGATCTCCTGAACTTCTGGCTAAAACATGCAGCTGAGAGCCACACAGCAGCTCACAGCTTTATGAATGGAGTATATTAAAGGGGACCTATTATGCAAAATTCACATTTATAAGGTGTTTGAACACAGATGTGTGTCCACAGTATGTGTAAACAGCCAGCATATAATGGTAAAAATCCACCCACTCCTTTTTTTAATAATCCCCATAAATCAAACAGTATGTAAGAGTAGGGGAAGCCCCATGACTGGTGATGGAATCTAGCCTATTAGCTTAGCTCCTCCCCTGAGGGAGCTGTACACAAAATCCGCCATGTTTATCTCCTCCCCAGAGCATTCAGCTGCAGCATTCAAGTCAGAGATGTATTCTTATTAAAGCTACTAAAGTTATTTAATCAAGAGCAGTGATTTTCTGTTTTTCTTTTGTTGTTTGGTTCATATTAATATATACAGCAGTAGGTACTGTATATTACGCTGTCACTTTAATACACATCTACTATACACATGCGATTTCTATTTATTCTAAATAGGAAACTAAAACTACCAGTAGGTGGCGGTAAATGTCTTAATGTCTTAAACTGTTGTATAAAATCAGTAAATCACATTTGCACTGTTATTCTGGACAGAAAAATGGCACTCGTGTGATACTGCTCTCGTTACTTGTGTAATATAGCTTAACTATATCAAGTGATATAAATGAGACAAAAATGTTATTTTTCAGCATATCTAATTAATCTAATTAACACATTATATAAGGAGACTGTGTCAATGAATGAAAAACTCGCTAATGTGTTGGTATTGAAGAAACCTTGGGAGAAACCAGGCTTGACCAGAGGGAAGTTCTCCTCTGGCTATAATTTGTCATTTGTAATTTTTACTATGTTTAAATTTGGTTAGATATATTTGATGAGCTTCGTTTACAATTGATGGATGTTAACCAAAATGTAAAATTATCAAGTGATTATAAATTCTATCACATATTGTTTGCTGAGGTGCATGTAGAACTGTCCTGTGTTATTGGAAACGTCCCTACTAGAATCTAGGTGTGGTCAACGGCATAGAAGCAGTTTGGATTTAAAAGGTCATGAAACACTAAATTTTCTATGATTTTAACAGAGGTGTCTGTGTTGCATCTAGATGGCAATGTTAGCATCTGTTCATTTAAACTGAAGGAGAAAATTTGAAGTATCTTGTACTATTTCAAAACTTCACAGTGTCGACATCACAGGATGTGACGTTTTCTCATATTTTAGTACACTGATGACTAATCTGTGTCTCATATTCATTCATGAGACTGTGTCCTTAAAAGATGTTTCTGCTTTCCTTTGACAGATTCTGCAAACTGTGAGATCACATAAGTCAAGTAGTTGAGAGATGCGTTCAAGTGTTGAATGCGTTGAGTGTTTTCAAGAGTTTCTTTGTATCATAAAAGCCAGTCTCGGACACCAATACGATCTATCCACACCAACCTGTAACTTGTCTATAGAGCTCAATGACATGACCGATAAAATACGTCTAAAAAGTTGTGTATGTAAATGTATTCAATGTAGAATACAAATGTAAACAGCTGTGCATTTATTTGTGCATTAAATTACAGCAGTCACAGGATCTGTGTGGATTTGTGTAATGTACTGTGAGATCATGTATAATATATTTGTATTATAACATAACATTTTGTTGCATGCAATGATGGATTGCAGTTTGCATTTGTAAGAAACTTTAATGCTTTTATCTCAATGAAAACAAAATAAAACTAACTGGACTGTCTCTGCTCTTCCCACTCCATTCAGCAGGAACACCTTCTTTTTTAGCATTTTTCTGCAATGAGAACCGGTGCTGAAATACGGATTTCATGACCTTTTAAAAGCAATTCATCCTAAATGAAGTCCATCACAGATCCCAGGAGTGATGCATATTTATCTATGAATTTTGGCAATGATCAACAAATAGAAGCCTTATGACACCAAACGTTATTCGATAAAGCTAAGTGAATACTCGCACCGAAAGCAAAACAAATATACATTGCACTGTAAATGGAAATTCTCCCCAGTCGAAGTTTTCAGCTGCTCTGCTATCTATAAGAACAGAATGAAGTTCAACACGTTAATTTCAGCAACAGAAATTAAAAGCAAAAATGCAACAGTATAAACCGCTTGATAGGCTTTTTTTTTTGTAAGTCCTCATACAGAGAAAAACTGTAGTAGATCTAATCTTAAATTTCATGTATTTAACAGTAAAATACTGTTAAATGTACCTTTTTTTTGTAACGTAAAAAGACCACCACATCTTATAATCATACCTGCAAACTGCAAAGTGGTGAAAAATGTGACGTTTACAAAGTAAATAGTAGTAAGGGGGTCATCCTACACCAGGAGAAATGTTTTGTGATTTTAACACATAAACTAAGCATTCTGGTGTGCTCCCACAAGAAAATAAATGGAAAAACAACATTTGCTTAAAGTAAAAAAAAAAAAAAACACAAAAAAAAAAATTGGGCATTGACAAATTTCAAAATTGAATTCGATTTTGATTCAGAAGCATGCGATTTGATTTCGATTTGATTACCTTAAATTCAATAATGATTAATTTGGCACAGTACATAGCAAATTTCCTCAAAGAAAAAATATCTCTCTGCTAATGTCACGATCACGTCTGTTCCTGTCACATCCCGGACTACATCTCCCATCATCCTCTCTGCCACTCACCTGCACACACTTCACACTAATCACTAATCACCACACCCAGCTGCAGCTCATTGCACGGACTATAAAAGACTCATACACACACCACCTCACTGCTAGGTCTTGTTTTCCCTGTGTTGCATTACCAAGCGTTATATCCTGTCGGCCAGTCCTGTGTTACCGTTCCTGCCTGTTTCCTGTTCGTTGACCCGTTGCTGCCTGTCCTAACCATCGCCTGCACCCTGACTACGATTCTGCCTGTTCCTTGTTGTTTCCGTTTGCTCCCGTTTGACCCTGCCTGTATGACAACGCTCACTGTAAATAAAGCTTTGCATTTGGATCCCTACCTGAGTCCCGCCTTCGTTACAGAAGACCTAGCCAACACAGATCCAGCAGCTTTCGTGAGTGTTCCTGTCATTACCACCATGAATCCATCCGCCCAGTTGAACGGTCTCCGTCAGGGAGATAGATGCATTGAGGATTATGTAACCGACTTTATTGAACTGGCGCATTTGACATGCTTTACCGAGGAGTGTCTTATGATATTTTTTCGCGGTGGACTATCTGACCCGCTCAGTGCTGTCATGCCGATACATGATCCAAACGGGACGTTGGAACAGTATGTTGAACAGGCTTTACTACTGAGCGGATCTCCCTTTACTGTGGGTGTCGCAGAAGAACGCGACACCATGCTTGATCACGTAATGGACGCCGCATCAAAGAACATTCACAAAATGGCGGCCACCATTACACCAGTCTATGTCCCAGCTGATCTCCATGAGCAACGTCACGCCTTCGCTGATCGCCCAGAGCAACATCACGCCTTCGCTGAGCGCCCAGAACAACGCCAAGTCTCCGTTGATCGCCCAGAGCAACATCTCGTCTCTGGATCAATCAGAGAACGGCAAGGATTACGTTCCAGTGTGGTTGACCCACTGCTGATTTCAGCGCGAGCGGCTGGCATTCCCAAGCATCAGCCGGCCGCTTCGCTTTCAAGCCCGGCGGCCGCTTCGCACTCAAGTTCACCTGTTTCGACGCTCTCAGGTTCGCCGGTTGCGACGCTCTCAGGTTCGCCGGTTGCGACGCTCTCAAGTTCGCCGGTTGCGACGCTCTCAAGTTTGCCGGTTGCTATGGATTCAAGCGCCTTGGACGCGATGGACAAGATGGCTGCGTTGCCAGTGCCCACGGGCAAGATGGCCGCTCCAGCCAGTGAGCCCGCTCCAGAGCCCGATCCAGCCAGTGAGTCCGCTCCAGCCAGTGAGTCCACTCCAGCCAGTGAGCCCGCTCCAGAGCCCGATCCAGCCAGTGAGTCCGCTCCAGCCAGTGAGTCCACTCCAGCCAGTGAACCCGCTCCAGAGCCCGATCCAGCCAGTGAGTCTGCTCCAGCACAGCCTGCTCTCCTGGTCTGTCCTGTCTTGGCCCAGAGAGTCGTGCTCACTTTCTATGTCTTGGCTGTCCTGCGTGCGTTGAGGAACTCGAGCTCTATGGACTTTGTAACAGTCTGCCAGCCCAAGCCGTCTGCTGTCGTCCCAGACCAGCTCGAGCAGCCCGCTGTCGTCCCAGAGCCGTCCGCTGTCGTGCCAGAGCAGCCCGAGCCGTCCGCTGTCGTGCCAGAGCAGCCCGAGCCGTCCGCTGTCGTGCCAGAGCAGCCCGAGTCGCCAGCTGTCATCCCAGAGCAGCCCCAGCCTGAGCCTGCTGCCATCACTGAGCTGTCCGCTCTCCTTGATACGGCCACGGAGGCCGTCACCGAGCTGTCCGCTCTCCCTGATATGACCACTGAGCACCCTTGGTCAGCTCTGCCGCCGCCGGCCAGGCCGCCTGCACTGCCGCTGCCGCCGTCCAAGCGTTCTGCCCTGCTGGTGCCATCCAGGCCTTCGGTCCACGAACCTATTATGGACCCTGCTGAAATCCCCAAGAACTTTTTTGGGGGGGGCAGTATACCTGAGGGTGGGGAGCTTGTGGGTGGGGACCCTGCTCAACCATGGCCATTAAGGGCCACTGAACTGTTATGGCCATCTCTGAACTGCGAATTATTATGGCCTTTAATGGATTCTGACCCGCTGGGGTCACCCATAGACCCTGTTCTGCCGTGGCTGCCTGAGCCATCTGATCTGCTGTGGCTGCCCAAGCCACCTGACCCGCCGTGGCTGCCCAAGCCACCCGACCTGCCGTGGCCGCCTGAACCACCCTACCTGCCGTGGCCGCCTGAACCACCTGACCCGCCGTGGCCGCCTGAACCACCTGACCCGCCGTGGCCGCCCGAGGCTCCTGACCCTCCATGGCTGCCCGGGTTCCTGGATCTGCATTGGGGACCTCGTTCCTGTCGACACGCCAGTCTCCAATGCACCCACCCCCCCTCCCTAGCTGTTCCTTTTACGCCGCGAGGACGCGCCTTCCGGGAGGGGGGCGTTATGTCACGATCACGTCTGTTCCTGTCACATCCCGGACTACATCTCCCATCATCCTCTCTGCCACTCACCTGCACACACTTCACACTAATCACTAATCACCACACCCAGGTGCAGCTCATTGCACGGACTATAAAAGACTCATATACACACACCACCTCACTGCTAGGTCTTGTTTTCCCTGTGTTGCATTACCAAGCGTTATATCCTGTCGGCCTGTCCTGTGTTACCGTTCCTGCCTGTTTCCTGTTCGTTGACCCGTTGCTGCCTGTCCTGACCATCGCCTGCACCCTGACTACGATTCTGCCTGTTCCTTGTTGTTCCCGTTTGCTCCCGTTTGACCCTGCCTGTATGACAACGCTCACTGTAAATAAAGCTTTGCATTTGGATCCCTACCTGAGTCCCGCCTTCGTTACAGCTAATGCTGTAAATTATACAGGGAACCACAGCTGGTACATCGTTATAACATTAAAGGTTAAAATTAATTGATTTGTATGCTACTTATATATAAATTACACGAAGTTTTTATAATAACGTTATAATACATTTAATGACAATTATGTTTCTACTCGTTTTTAATACTGTTTTTAATACTGTTTTTATATCAGCCTAAACATTCAAATGGTTGCCGTCATAAAACGGTTTTATACATTCAGTATTGAAGCACATGTTAAGTACATGAATACGCAATGGCCTATAGTCACAGTGGATATATACATATCAAAATGCTCCTCTCTAAGTAAATTTTTGTAGCTGACTAACAAGTTTTTTGACAATGAATGGCTTTTCTGAGGTAAAAGTTACAGTAAATGTGACATTTTTACAAGCTATTTTATTGGCGCTTTTCCGCGGTTGAAAATGATTGATCAATTAATGTTACATATGAAATGATACAGATTTCAGTAAGTTGTATTGGATCTTTCAACATACCTTCGGTATTCATTCATGTTTATTTTGTGTTGTAAAGCGGAAGAGATGATTGGTTCACGTGCGCTCTGCCTCTGTTTGAACTGAAGCACTACAGCGATGTGTCAGTCACACCACAGAGTCCCAAAAAAGATCACGACAGCTCGAGAGATGTTTATGGTCTCCAGTCTATGGGAAAGTAGCTAATTTTCAATTTATTGTGCCTGCAAACTCACCCAGACACCCCCCACCCCTGAAAAAAAAAACTCTTTGGATCTACACGACTCACATAAATTACATATATTGATAAAAAAAAAAAAAAAGGTATGTATAATTAACAGTAAAAAGCCATAAACTGACTTTCCCAGAAGTACCTGTTTGACAGTTCACATTTGATGATTTTTCATTCTATTAATGGTTTCTTTTTCTTTTTCTTTCTTTATTTATTTATTTGTTTGTTTGTTATCAGGTATGAACATTAGGGTTTTATGTTACATCTTATGTTGTTAAATTAGGGTTATTAATTTATTAAAGGGTTTATTGCATTATTTTAGAGTTATTTGTGTTATCATGATGGTGTTTTGTGCCATCTCAACATAAGTTGAGATGGTGATGTAACTATAAATTTGAAATGTTACCAACATGTAATGTTACCAATCACTGACACACTTCAAGTTTTGTTCTACAGTCAATATTTTTGAAGGCTGGCAAAGGCTTATCATAAATAACAGGAAACAAACATACCACATGTATGTCCTCCATATTTTATTTAATTTATTTTTTTATTATTTTATTACAGATTTCACAGCAAGCTTAGATTTCATATTTGTCAATGAATGTGTACAACAAAGTGTCTTGTAGTCCTCAAAATGCACCATCTCCATTGAAAACAGTTGATTCACAGCGTTCTCTGATGCAGTGCAAACGCCATAATTCACTGTTTCATCACAGCAGGCAAAACGAGTTTTAAAATTCCTTTGATTGTAAGCCTGGTCAGAATGCTGGCAGGCTAGACATCGAGAATAAGACTTATCATTAAGCTATCTGGACTGGTCCTTTATTTTCTAGTACTAGATGGCTTCTTCAGCATTACATATAAATAAAAGCCTTGTCATTTCTCTTTAGAAACAGTAACAGGACAGTGACAGCATTTCATACATTTCTAAGTGTAGGTACATTTCAACCCTTGGGTAGATGCTGTCTCCACTCAGAGCAATAGCTAAAAACCGACTCATACCATCAATGCAGAGACTACATTTGGGCCTGCCAATTAGAAATAATTAGGCAGTTATTGCAGTGGCGAGTCTTTTTAAGTGCACATATAACGACGCAATGATGCTGATTAGTGGGCTCAGAGTGAGCGGGGCTCAAACGGCCAGCGAATAATTATGCCAGTGATCACAAAGCCATTGCGTGCCTCTGTACTTCACCTTAATGCATTTCAAAACGCCACTTAATTATGGCCCGTAATTAATCCACCATTAATTGCAGGAAGAGCCCAGTTTACCTCGCTTCGTTTCTAATTATCATCTTATAAATAGTTATGGTTCTAATTAATGTGTTCATTAGGCAGGATATTTTCTTTCAAAGTCATGCTCGGAGCCAAAGATTCGGCATGTGCTCTCAGAAGCCTGGTCAGCCAGAAGGTGAGGCCATTCTACTAGCACTGGCTTTTATTTTACTACATTCAACCTCCTAATTGGCATTTAAAACACAATTTGGAAGAACTTCAAGAAGGGCTTAAATGGGGGATGGATAGTAGCAAAGAGAGGCCAGTTCATTTTATATTATTTTCCAATAGCAGAGGCTTGAAAAGGAGGCAGCCACCACACGTAACTTTGAATAGGATGAAATAAACAGAGCTCATGGTGAATTAGCAGCCAACCATGTCTCTAATTCCCACAACACAATGCTCTCAATGGAGGCTCACATGATGGTTCGAACACAATCATTTCTTCAAAGGTTATGGTAACAATCATAGCAGGCACTCATGAATTCTCACAAATAATGATACATGAACAGGGGTTCTAACTATGCGGGAAACCCGGTGTCGTGAAATCTCAGGGTGATGGCACCGATAGCTTTAATTATTATTAAGAATTTGAAAACTTACCCTATTGGACACATACTATGATGTAAGCACAGCAGCTAAATTCAGTTATCACTTCATCCTTTAGTACTTAATCCTGTTCTGTACACACTGCATTCTACAAAAACTCAGGAAGGCCACCAATACACTGCAAAGTTCTGGAGTGACAATCACATTTAGACTGTGGGAGTGACTCTCATAAATGATCGTTCCAAACAAATGAGTCACTCTCAAAATTGCAGTGATGAAAGTGGGAATCACATGGCATCTTGCGACTGTGTGAACAAGAAATATGAAGAGTTTAACCTAGGGATGCATGATATATCGGCCACTGATATATGCTAATTTTTAATGTTATCATTACCGGCCCAATAAGAAAATTTGGCTGATATATTAAAGCTGATAAATAATGGATTATTTCCTTCATCTGAGACACTTCAGATGTGCACTGTCCACCATTATGGTTTTCAATGGCTTGAAATATGATTGAAATCACATCAAAAAGGAAAATACAGTTAAGTACAACATACAGCACAAGTCTGTCATATAGGCTACATAATATTATAATGAGAACATAATAAACCAAATTAATATTACTAACCAAAGATGCATTGTGTCTAGCAATTTTAACTAACCCACTGTTGACTCTCTTTGCAATGTTGCCCTGTCCACTCATTACAAGTTTTTGTTTGTTTGTTTTTTTAACATTAACTGGTTTATGAATATGTCCAGTTGCAGGGTGCAATGTTTTGATCTAATTTGGGTTTATTTAGGCTTGAGACCCAGTTACTGTTTTTATAGCATGTTCTCTTTATGCTGTAAAACCTAAACCTAGACAAAGGGTTGGTGAGAGCAACTGTGGAAAGAGACACTTTTGTGTCAAAAAGAGAAAACGTGATTTTCTAGCACCACACGTCGAAGAGAAAGTCATCTCTGATGCACGTTTGAATACGTCATTAACCACTAGTTGTTCAAGTCGGTTCTGAAGACACTCTGTGGATTTAACGTTAAAGAATCTAACAAGCCTGTCTCTCTCCACAGATCTTCTCATCAGCCTCATGGTTTAAAGTGATTTTTTAATAGAATTAATGTATTTCTAGGTTGCTATTCACACAAGGTGCAAACATTAGCCTGGCCATAAAACCTTTTTTTTTTCTTTTTTTCCTGCAGATTTCAGAGACAGATGCTGAAATACAAACACTGATTATGCAATCCTGAAATAATTAATATATTATGCAATACAAATATACTTTTGTACTACGATTTTTTTGCTATTGATGATCATATATAACGATAGAAATAATTGCAAATGACTTGACTTTAGTTAAACATCACGTTTGTTGCTTAAATGAGTGTTTCTGACCAGCCTTTAGAGATTAAAAAAAGTAACACACATAATTTAAAAAAAAAAAGAGCTGCTTGGACAAGTATGGACAAAAATAAAAACCAAAGTAATGAGGACATTTTTAAGTATTTTGTTCCACAGAAGAAAGAAATACTGAAAGAATTTGAATTTTTGGGTGAACTATCCCTTTAAACATGCTCGCTCCACGTCAGGATAGGGACTGTAATTCGCTCTTTTCAAGTGATGCTTAGCTTACTGTGTAGAAACCAGTCTCATGTCTGTGTCCTTTTTTTTTTTTTTCTTTCTAATTCTCTGCTAATTTTGGATGGAAATCAAACAGTGGGCATTCCCTTTCCTAAATAATGTGGAGATCAGAATCTAATGACATATTTCTGTTTTCTGCAGCTCTCTACATCATTCATCATTCAGACTTGGCATTCTTCAACTTTTCAGTTTTTGTACATCCAGACCAAAGAAATGACAAAAAAAAAAATCTAAAAATGAATCACTTTCCCTTAATTTTCGATGGTATGCGATACCATTGCTTTCAATGATGGACAATATACATCTTAACGTGTTTTAGGGTTTCATGATCATCTAAACTTTAATTTATGGCACATTTTTATGAGTAGATGCAACAGTCTGGCATTTTTGATCTTGACTTTAATGCATGATTTATAAAATTTCAATTAATAAATATGTGGCTTGTCTAAAATAAACATGAATTTTACCAGCATATCTCAGTGTATGGAGCTAGAAACATGACAGACTGCCACAACCTGGCATAATCTACAAGGAATGCAGAGATCAAGACACCTGAATAATCTCTTAAAAATGCAGAAATCTTATTGAAAATTAATCTTTCAGTGGCTGCATTCATTTTCAATAGGCTAATACTCTGGTCTGTTATTCCTTATTCCTTACATATTTTACAGCTCATATCAATCATACATATGTGCGTTCATATCCACATATGTTCAGTCAAAAACAAATGTGTTTTATTCATTTTCATGGATTGTAATCTACCCTACAGTTCGGTAAGATTTTTTAATGTTTTTGAAAGGAGCCTCTTATGCTCACCAAGGCTGCATTTATTTATTTATTTATTTATTTTCTAAATACATTAAAAACAGTAAAAGTGTAAAATATTACAATTAAAAAAATATATAAATTATTAATGTTACTATTATTAATGCAAAGCTTAATTTTTAGCAGTCTTCAGTGTCATATGATCCTTCAGAAATCAATGCTGATTTGATGTTAAAAAAAAAAAATGTATTATTATCAATGTTGAAAACAGTTGTGCTGCATAATACATTTGTGGAAACCGTAATACATTGTTTGTTCTTTCTTTTTTTTTTCCTCTGTCAAAATGATGGAAACCATTTTGAATGATCTGTCAGTGTTTCTCAAATTCAGCCAGAGAAGACTTGTTGAAAAAAAAAAAAACATCTCTGTCATGTTTGTCTGATTTCTAGTTTTATTGTGTTTATTTATAGCTTGTCGTTAACCGATTTTAACAAACTGATAAAACAAAACAAAAAACCTACCAAAAATGTACATCCCCAGTCTGTACATCCAGTTTGTGCATGTGCATGGCTAAAAATAAACAGGTGAATGGTGTGTCCATATGTAAGGCAGTGTTTACAGGCAGCTCTCTAGTTGTATCTGCCCAGGGGAGACGGCTGGAGCTGGATGTGCTGAAGGAATCGGTGGATGGAGGGGTGGGGTGATGGGGGTTTGCTGGGTTGCTGTTGGTAGCAAGAGAGAGCTGCGCTTGCGGCTAGCCAGGGATAAAAGACCCCTGCCATGTCACTCACTTACGCCCCTCTTTGGTAAATAAAAGTTTCTGACAACAAAGGCCAGCAGCGTTTGACTAGCCTTTGGAGGAGATAATAAAAAAAAGCACACACTCGGGACAGAAGGAGAGAAGAAAGGCTGAGGAGGAGAGGAGAGCTGTCTCTTAGATTGAGGATATCGAAGCATGTTGATTTGATGAAACACAGAACACACACCTGAACCACACCAGAACACACATGCTAAAAAAAGGTTAGGCTTAGGTTTGCATTGAGTCAGCTAATGTACATGGGAATATTGTTCGGCCCCTCTCTGGAGCTACGCCTGCACGTTTAGAAGGGGTAATGGAGAGACGTTAACCCCCACTGTGAGCCCCAGGAGCAAAGCACATGAGAGATCCCAGAGAAAAAACAAAACCTAGCTGATTTCCTGCTTCGACTGTAGAAAATACATGCAATACCAATGTTCGCCATTCAAAGAAAAACACAGGAACGATAAAAAAAGTTTTATGGAGGGAGCTAAAAATCAAACAAAGATAACTGCTATCATATGCAGCAATATCACTGATCTTTTGTCTGATCTTTAGCCTTGTGAAGAAGAAAACTTCCAAACGTGATGAATAGTCTTATGCACAATGCTCTGCAGACATCATAATATGGTGCATGCAAGTCATGTCTGATGCCCGAATCCTCATATTCACAAGATGAGTGCTAAACAATGTCATTTAAGTCATGTTGTAACTTAAACATACAGTACCGGTCAAAAGTTTGGACACATTACTATTTTTTAATGTTTTTGAAAGACGTTCCTTACGCTCGTCAAGCCTTCATTTATTTGAGCAAAAATTAAGAAAAAAAACAGTAATATTGTGAGATATTACTACAATGTAAAATAATGAGTTTCTATTTTAACATACTTTCACGTATAATTTATTTCTGTGATGCAAAGCGGAATTTTCATCAGTCATTACTCCAGTTCAGTCACATGATCCTTCAGGAATAATTCTAATATGCCGATTTATTATCAATGTTGGAAACACTGGAATCTTTACTATCACTTTTTATTAATTTAACAGATCTTTGAATAAAAGTATTAATTTCTTAAAAAAATAAAAATAAATAAAACATTACTGACCCCAAACGGTAGTGAATATTGTTACAAAAGATTTCTATCACTGTTCTTTTTAAACTTTTTATTCATCAATGAATCCTGCAAAAAAGTATCACAGGTTCCAAAAAATTTTGATAATAAATAAACACATTAGAATGATTTCTGAAGGACCATGGGGCACTGAAGACTGGAGTAATGATACTGAACATTCAGCTTTGCAGCACAGAAATTAATTATATTTTAAAGTATATTAAAATAGAAAACCATTAATTTTAAATTGTAATAATATTTCACAATATTACGTTTTTTTGGGGTTTTTTTTCTGTATTTTTGATCAAATAAATGCAGGCTTGATGAGCATAAGAGACCTCTTTCAAAACATTAAAAATAGTTATGCTTCTAAACATTTGACCGGTACTGGTTACATTTAAAATTTTCAAGGATTCAGATGGAACTAGGCATGTACGATTTTGTAGGGTTCACCATTGTAATTGTAATTGTTGTTTTAACAACGTGCAAGCTGACACGGAGTGTGTCACTTTGCACAAACCCAACAAAAACGCGCCTTATATGCACACGATTTCACTGCATGACCAAAAATTTCAACAAAAAAATGAAAAATTTCCTGAAAAGAGGCCTGAAAACACAAACTTTTGAAAACAAGTTTCAAAGTGCAGGTTTTTGAAAGTGATACCGTTGTATCTCTGTGTAAACTGCACAAAAGCGAATCTGTGGAAACGGAGACGTCATGCACAGGCGTATTACGTGTTTAGTCTATACACTTTATTTTTCAACGTGTTTTCTGTGAATATGGAAGACTTACGAATTAATAGCCACTATAGGGAAGAAGAATATCAGTTTCACACTTTCAGACTAGTAACCTGAAGGTTTTGCGTTCAATTCTCAATACTGGCAGGAAATGACAGAGGTGCCCTTGAGCAAGGCACCTAACCCCCAACTGCTCCTCGGGCGGCACAACAAAAATGGCTGCCCACTGCTCTGGGGGTGTGTGTGTCCACAGTTTGCAGTGTGTGCATGTTCACTACTCTCTACTCCTAATGTGTGTGCACTAACTGGATGAGGTAACTATGATGAGAAAAATCAGGTTTGCTTGAGCATTCTGTCCTTTTTAGGGTCGCATCTTGTGACATCACGTCCTGTTTTTGGTTCATTTAGATGTCTTTGGTCTATGTTGCATTCATATTTCACTCGAAATGCACCAGAGTTCAGTTGGAAGTGGACTCAACTTTTCAGGAGTCTCAGTCCGCTTGTTTGATGAGGTTCAGATGGCAGCGTTTACCGTACTAATAAAGCAACCGCACCAGAGTTTGTTTTAATCTAACCAAACCTGCCAAGTGTGAACAAACCTTAAGAGTGTTTTCACACTTGGTCCTTTACAGTGGTCTAGTTCACTGGATATCTGGCCTGTATGTGAACACTCCAAATGATTTCAGACCCTTTTAAAGCAAACCAAATCAAGGCCATCTTACGAGGTGGTCTGAGTACGGTTCGCTTTCAGCTAATGGTATAGTTAACTAAAAACATGTACTGTAAATACAAATCACTCTGGGCTTGCTTGATTTTTCCATTCACAAATTCCAATTTAGTTTGGTCATCTGATGCCTCTGTACAAACAGGCTATTAATTAGCTGTGTCCAAATTCAGAGGGTGCATCCTTCAAAGTCCACAAAGGTTGGACAGAGCATTTTTAAAAGAGTCGGTCTAGCCTACGGAGGACTGTTTTTGTCGCCTAGCAACTGTGACAGCTGCCGTTGACGAACTGGACTTTTTTTGAAAGTTGTATTCAACTGTCTGAAAATGAAACAGGGCTCACAAACCTGTCTAAATATACATGTATATAATAAAGAGTATAAACTAAAATCACATCTTAGTAAGTCAACATTTGAACCACTTTAAAGTTTGTTTGTTTTTGCCATTTTATTTGTATCAATAGATATTCGAGTAAGTTAAAACCCAATATTTGCATTGAAAAGTGTAATCCGGCAATTTCCCTCAAAAATAATCCTGTCGTTAATGGCGTGCAATGAATTCTGAGGTAGGCTAAGCTGTTTATCTGTTGTAAGACACATTTTTCCAGGCGGCATTTGAAGGAGCCTTCAAACTGGGACACCCTACATTGCACTGCTGTGATGCAATCGGCCTTCAAATGCAGCCTTCGATGCAGCAACTGAATTGGGACGCAGCTACTATGACTGCTTCCAACTGCTTCCAAACTGTGTCAGAGAGACTCGACTGCGTGAACGCCTAGTTTATATTTTTGTGTTAAGTCTGCAAGATGATATTTAATGATATTATTGAAGTATGTAATACTTAACACAATGTATGTTCAATAATGTACGGTAGAGTGAATAATTGCTAGTTCTTAACTATTGTTACATTGTAAAAATGTAAAATAATTTAAAACATTTAAAATGTATACTATGCAATCAATAACACTGCACAGGCATCGGTGTTCACATTTATGTATTTTCAGCAGAATTAGCAGAATTATGATGCAGAATATTAGCAGAATATTTCTATGATGATGTCACCATTGCCTTGTGCAATAAATAAACATGATTTAAGAAAAACAATCTAAATAAATGTGTGACAGTGCATAAATATGGATGCAGTATTGCAACAAAATATTAACATTTTCTGCAAATGATAAACAACAATGATAAACAATTTGTAGCAATGTTGTTTTACAGAATAATAATATTAATAATAAATAAATAAATGAAAATAAAATGAATGAATGAAAATGAATAAAATTCTCTTTAAATAAGCTAAATATTTTTTTAAAAATTAAAATCTTGGTTATAGAGAGGCAAATACAATGGAAGTGAAATGGGAACAAATTGTGGAGGTTATAAGATTAGCTGTCAGCCACTGAATTAAAAAGCAACAGTTTAAACACAAAGAGGACTGAGACCTCATTATTACTTTACTATAAAAGGCTCTGAGTCCTCTTTCAGAGTGAATGTAAATGTTCTTTTTCAGTTGGTTCACCTCATGGTCCAATTCAAGAGTTGTGAGTTTGGTTCTTTTAAAGAAGATTCAAGTGTGAAAACACCTTTTAACATGTTTTCACACTTCTAGCTCGGTTCTCTTGGTCCGGACCAAAAAAAACAAAAAAAAAGTATATATTTAGCCCCGATTCGCTTAGCATTCACACTGTCATTTATAAGACCGACCAACAAAAAAACAAAAATGACTTTATGACATATTTTGTGACAGAACTTAACGAACATCCAAAACAAGTCTGCTTGCTGGGCTAAACTTGTTTGTTTTATGTGCATAAATGAGATGGTATTTTTACATCTGAAGAGCTTAGAAAATATATAAAGCAGTCAAAACAGCAGAATTCCTCTGTTGCACACAAAGATCTGCTGCAAGAAGACGGCATTTTAGACACCTGTACAGAACTGTAATGGGGTGAAAAAACAGGTCCAAGCAGACCAAGTCCCACATTTTCAGGAGTCTTGTTTGGCGAGCACCAAGGTCCGGTTGGCAGGGTTCACACTTATTCAAATGAACCACACTAACAGAGCAATTGCACCAGAGTTTATTTTAACCCCTTAAAATGCAAAGATTGCTAGTGGCCACAGATTGTTGTTCAATATTCACTGACTGTTGAAACATCACACTCTTACTTGATTAGGACAAACTGTGTATCATTAGAAAGATTTAAGATTTTGAAGATTTTGAATAGAATAATAATACGCATTTATATTCAGTCACATCTGCTCGGGTGTATTTGTGTTCACATAGCTTCACTGAACAGCGTTCATTAGGGCATTTAGCCCAAAAGTTCTCATATCTGGAAATATAGATATATTTACACGTTTACTTCATTATTATATTCCACTGATTTAAGTGATCTGATGAGCATAAGCGGCTTCCAGCACTGTCTGCTTGTGTCTACTCTTCCGCGATCACTGTTATGGATATGCCACTCATATTACACATTCATAACACGCCCTATCTCTTCCAATGACGAACTTCCATTACACTTCCACAGTCAGTTCTGTACAAAAGAAACCCAGAGAAATGTTAACGTGACGTGTAGTAACGTGAAGCTAATAAACATAATTAAGTTAGTAATTGATTTGTATGTCATTTTCATGCAATTTGGCTTATTTTCATAACAATAAAGGATTACATGAGAAATTCTAAGCAGGTGCAGCGATTCTTATAAAAGGCTATAAATAACATATTTAAACAACATAATATGACCAAAACCCACATTAGATCACAATTGGAAGTTATTGCAAACATTTGTGGGTGGTTTAAAGTGAGTTTTCAGAAAAAGCATAGGATTAATCGTATAAATGGTCTTATGAAGCTTGATCCTATAATTGTAGCTCTAATGCACCTGCTGAACATTTATTATAGGTGGATAAATGTATTTTGGGATCAAAGTGATATGAATGGGAAAGCCATAATGCCAGAATAAAGGCTAATAGCCTCTGAATAAAAACAAATGAATAATGATAAAAGAATAATGAAGATTGGGTCTCATACCCAGCAGAGGTGTGAAAGGTTTGTCGAGTAAGAAAAATAGAAACATGTATGGGGCAGTCCGCTACACCAGACATAGACAAACGACTGCAAGGGAACTTACAGGTTGCAATACATTTTTTACTAGCCTTTTATCAGCCTTCTCTGAAAAACACACACTACATGGTCTAAGAAAATGTTTCATAAAATTCATATTTTTAGAGATAACATCCTGAGATTTTAAATGAAGCATGAGCAGACTAAGTTGCTACACCACAGCCAGATAATATTTTTAAACATTTAAAAAATATATTCTTAATACTTTTATTTTTTGTTTTTATGTTTGAGCTCATATATCTCCATATTAATAACAGTCTAAGTAATACTGGATCTTTAACTGTAAACTCTTAAGTGTTGGTTATGTGTCTATTCAGAATGACTTATAAAGCAACAACCTTTTTATTTTGGGTATGTCATTTATGTCATCCTTGCCAAAATGGGGGTTGCATGGGTTAATCAATCAAACCAAACCTGCCAAGTGTAAACACCCTTAAATTCAAGATATTGGGGCAAAATGCCTGTTTTTTTCTTATATTTATATTAGATGATATAGTTAAGCAATATCACGCACACAAGAGTGCTTATTTTACCTGAAAATTAGCACAACTGCAAATGTGATATTGATCTTGTACAGTAGTTCAATAAACAAAGTTAATATTTTGAATTACATTTAAGGACACAATAATGTCTCTCTCTCTCTCTCTCTCTCTCTCTCTCTCTCTCTCTCTCTTTTTATTTTTTTTTGCTCTATTTCGCCAATGATAATAATAGTCCAAATAAAGCCACATCAGAGTTGCTGTGTATCTCTGAGCAACTCATAGTGGCGTTTCATTACTGAATGAATCCACAGTTTTGAACGAAATGTGTAGTGTTTACTACTTGTAATATAACCACATCATCTAGGTAAAAATCTAAAGATTATTCACATTAAAAAAATCTATAGGGCAGATTATATAAAACCACCTGCTTCTGCACTCAAACTGCTCTTTTCATACAGGTATATGTTATTTATATACTTTTATATATGCTATGTTTTATTTATCCGGGCATTTTGTATGAATGAAGCAATTTAGGTATAGGTGTGGTTGGGCAAAAAGGAATGTCAATGACTTTGTTTAGGTATTTAAGATGCAGCGAAATTTCTGCACTGCGCCCACTAAACTGTAGCACGTGTGGTTAGTGAATAAGATGCAAGTATTTGCGCTGACATGGCATGTGCAGAAGTAGCGCAACTGTTTAGTGAATTCCCCATCCACGTCAATTACAGTTACCAACCCACTGTATAATGCAAGAGAAATGCATTCAACAATATTTTGCTCCCAGTAGTACGCTGGCTGAATGAGCTGCCGAGCTTGATCAAAGGGAATAGATATTAACGTCTAATGGTTTATCAGCTACTCATGTCTGTTTTACATGTCAAGGGGAAAAGACTGCAAGTCTCTATGGGTACCCGCTCTGCTCGTCTTATTTTCTGACTATTCTGGAAAATAGCAGAGCGGAGTGGTAAACAGCACACCAGAATCCATACGATTCTAACTTTATGTATTTCTCTTGCATTACTTGTTTATTTTTTTATTTATTTATGGGGGCCAAGAAGTGTAATATGCCCAACTGAACCGCCCTAATCTTCTTTCCTGCAATATTTCCATGCCGCAGTTATTGTTCTCATTCTCTGAATAATATCCTCCACTCCTTGGATCTTTTTTTTCTGTAGGCTCTATTCTTTTCTTCTCTTTCCCATTCTCATATTCTCTATCTGGTATGGCACTTGCTCATATCCTGTCAGTGTATCAATCAAAGAGAGCTGTCCACTCAATTCACACCTGATTTATCAGTCTGCCTCATCCCAAACGCCATTATTAGACCCAAACCTTTTTAACGCGACAGTGACAGATAGCAAGCCCGACCCAGGTAACCCGTTTCACTCTGTCTAGCCCGTTGTGTGCTTTAGGCACGTTCCGTCAATTTTCACCGATGAGGGTGAACCTGGGATAAATAAAATGCAATAACATGGCTCAAAATAAATAATACAGTGAAAACTGATATGAACATGCTTACTAACGAGAGGGCTTTCATTTAACCTATTTAAGTCACTTTAAATACAGTAGTCATTCATTCAAAATCATTAGGGTTGAAAAATGTTGACTTGATCTCCAAAACATAACATGTGATCTTCTTCCAATTTAGTCATTTTAAGAATCAGTTAAGTATGTAGTAAACAATATAGCTTAAAGTAGAGTGCACATTAGATGCATTTGTTTTAAGACGGTTAAGGCTTAAGTACTGAGCCTGAAGATATTTCATATTAACCTAAAGATGCAGAATGAAAATGTCGTCGCATAAGAAAATACTGTGTATGTGTATTAACCAAATCGACAAAATCCATAATGCCTGAAGTATCTATCCAATGTGTAACATATGTATACATAACATTTTGGATTTGATTTTCAAAACTCAACACATTTCTCATTCTGCATGTACAGTGCCATCGTGTGCTGATCCTTTTAAATATTTTCCATGTTCTTGTTTCTTTTCAGTCTGTTCTCAAATAGAGAATTCCAAACTGCATCATGCCAAACATGACCTCAAGAGTTAACAGTGAACAGTATGGTCACATAGCTTGCATTAAAAAGAAACCTGAGACACTAATAAATTATTACATTTTAGCCTGTTATGACAACTGCTTGGTTTCCACTGTAGGTTCAGAAAACAGCTTTCACACAAACTAAACAAACCAAACTCTGACATCATATAGACTCGGATGCCAAAAGCTGTGAGAAAGCTTTCATGTTTCTTCGTCACCTAAACTTAAAAAAAAAAAATTCATTTAGCAAATGCTTTTATCCAGGTTATCTTACACTACATTTATTAAAGGGAAAAAGGAGGAAGTCATGGGTACAATGGTCATAGCTAAGAACTAGTAACCTAACAGTTATCAGCCCAGATGTTTAAACAATAATAGCTACTATTTTCAATAGTTAACAATTATTTCATGTCAGATAATCTCATTCCCACAGGGTAAGAGTTAACATAAAATACTGGATTAAAAGAAAACTGCAACCAGCAATAGCCTTAATACAGTGTGGACAAGATGCTATAAGCCCTGTTTATCTGTGTCAGTCTAATTAAGATATGAATGAATAATTTCCGGACTTATTTAAATGATTTCAGAATCTCTTACAGCCAAGCGAAAGTAAACAAAGGCTTTAGCCTGTATGTATTATGAAAGCCATCTTTACACTTCTAAAGCGTTTAACAAAACGCTCCTTCATTTACACACATTTGCAATGTTAATGAAACAGCCTACCTTTTAAAACAAAAAGCCTACAGTTCTTATTCCTGTGTGTGTCGATGTGCATGAGAGTTTATTTTAAATAAAAAAATGAAATAAACGGCCAGTGGATAATTATATTTTAATTGCATTAATTCATCAACCTAAGTGCCCCCTTTTTCTTCCAAGCTCCAAACAGGCACAAGGGCAAGCAAATGTGGACTGACCCAAGGGTGCTTGTGCCAGTACTTAATTAATACAGACAAAAACAATAATAATCTACACTAATAACCCCTGTAATGAGTGTGAGTATCTATGTGCACAGGACAAGCAGCTGTGAGAGTGAGTGGCTCTGCGAACAGAAGGTCTTTAATGGCAACCTGTCATACGCTAATTAGCCAAGCACATGTTACCATTTGAGTCCAAATGAGGGGGGGGGATCATTGCTGCTGCTGATGTTGATGATGCAGCCAACATGTTTAGATTTTAGCTAATAAAAAAGTGACATTTTGTTTGCAAAAAATATTTAAAGGAGACCTATTATTTTTTACAATATGTAAAATACTGTAAGTCTCTGATGTCCCCTGAGTGTGTATGTGAAGTTTTAGCTCAAAATAGCCCATAGATAATTTTTTATAGGATGTTAAAATTGATGGGGAGCAAAATAGCGCTGGTTTTGTTTAAATGCAAATTAGCTGCTGCTGTTGCCCCCCTTTCAAGAAGAGGGCAAAGCATCAAGAGCTCATGCAACAACAAAACAGGACAATCTCACGCACTGAAAATGACAAACTTTCAGTAGCTGTGTTCAGCCTTGTATGAGTCAGACAATGATGCCTACAGGGCCAGAGAATATATGCTGTATGTAGATAGAACAGTTATAGTTTAGTTTAATTACGGTTATAACTTATGTTGTCATCTTTATTTATCCACTATTAGTACAAGCCTGTTGTAGTGGTTTTATGAAGTTTATTGTACATCACACAAAAGATGAAGCGTCTGTTTTCATTTCAGAAATTCACTGTAAGAGCTGAATAAAACACAGTACAAGAAGTGCGCATTAAAGTCTTATTCTTAAAATCACTCTCTCCCTTGCATTCACATACACAGCGAATTACACACTCGTTACAACTAACAGTAAACAAACATATACAGGCTTTATGCCTTTTTGGGGGTGCTTAATAAACTGGTAAACTTTGCGAAGTTCCTAAATGTAATTTAGGGAGCAGTGAGCCCATCTAATCTTCCAATCAACAGCCAGAGTATATAAGCAGCTGCTTACCTCTCTTCAGTCTCAGCTGTTCCAGCATCCCTCCACCTCCCCAAACTCCACCTTCATCTCAGGTACCTTGCCCTAAGTAATCAACTCCTATATTTATTCACTGGGGGGGTATATCAGAGCTCGAGTCGAAGCTGCTTCATCGAGCCCTTCCTCAGTGGACAGCAAGCCAAATTAGCTAACCTAACACCCAAAAGATTATATGGGCAAACGAACTCGTTAAATATCCGTAAAACAACTCAGACGAACTGTAGTAAAGTGCGTGCTCGCTCCGGAAACTATAAGCTGGATCACGAACAGTTGGTACTGATCCATGCTTGAGTAACAGCTTTTTAGCAAAGCCTGTTTTGTATTGTCCCTTTGCATTGAACCTCGTTCACAAAGCAGTCTGGTATAAAATGATTTGCACAGACATAAACGAATTTAGGTATATGGAGGTGCATTCGCTTCAAAAATAAAACTAATCCATTGCGTCTTCAGCAGCTCTGATGTCGGGAGTGCATGAAGACTTATGTTCACTCTTACATTCAACAACAAAACACCTGAGTTGCTTTTGTCGCTACAGTTGCTCCGGCCTGGAGAAAATGGCGGACAGTGTACTGCCCTGAGTTGTTGTCATGCTAATACGGGAGAGTTTGTCAGTAGTCGGGGGCAGGGCCTGAGCAATATGACGTCATACTGCTCAGAAAATGAAAACAGCTTGTTCTGAGACACTGCTTATGATTTATGGGGATTTTTTTTTTTTTAAAAGGAGTGGGTGGATTATAATTATAATAGGGTGGTTGTGTACACACACTGCCAACACACATTTATGTCCAAAACCAAGTAAAAATGAATTTTGCATAATAGGTCCCCTTTAAACTTTTATGAAAAAAGTATGATATTCTGGTGGATATTTTCATATTTGGCCTGTTTTATCATCCACCAGCTGAAAATCATAAATATGAGTGGAGCATGATTCATGGGCCCAGCACAAACAGTGCAGGAAGAGTCACATGCAGAAGTTTAATATTTAATACTTGCCCTAGCAATATTGCCCAAGGTCTGAAGTTGCCTGCTCAAAATTGTTTAAAAAACAATTTAATTTATTAATTCCACCAACTTTAAGGAACAATTATTAACATAACTATTTATATTAATCAGTGTGCTCATCCTTACCTCCTATTTCGGCTGCGGGATCGAGATCTGTGGGACCTATGGTTCCGCACCCTATCTGTGCTTCGGCTCCGCCTCCTGTGACTGGACCCTCTGGAAGAGCTACTGTTGGAACGATTTCTGTGCCTGTAACATCAGTAACAAGAGTCCATTAGACACACACACAGCCACAGAGTGCTAGCAGTAAACTTACTGCATCTGTCTGAACAACACACAACAGTGTCTGCTGTGTTACCCTCTTTGAAATGCATTACTTAGTTACTTTTTATGAAAAGTAATGCATTACATTACTTTTGTGTTACTTTTTCTCACCTGGGCTGGGCTTGATGGTTTGTTTTTTAATAACAACAAAAAAAGTTATATTTTGGCAAATGTAAAGGCCGTTTCACACCAGAAGTGAAATGAATAAGCCTCAGGCTGAAGGAAATGCATATTTACACCTGTACAGTAGAGGGTGCAGTTCAAATAAACCTTTCAGCTGTGCTGCTATTCTGGATTAAAGAAGAATAGGATACAGGAGATGGACGTTCAACACTCTTATTTCTAAATAAAATATAAAGTAATTTTTGCTTAGTAATGTTGAATTAGATCAGCAGCAAAGACATTGGTTAATAAAATGAGATTAAATACATAAAGTAAAGTATATTTGTGTAATTTATTACACAAATTGTGTTAATTATTACAGGTTTGCATAAAATTCTGAGATTGCATTTCACTGTTTTTATTCATTTTCAGGATTTTCGTACAAGTGAGATGAGTAAATGCATGTCCACATTGAGTCCAGAACTACAATAATCATCATGTTCACACAGCACACACAACACCTCTGTACTTTATTTCTCTCAACATGAGGACAGGAGAGCTGTCAGTCAATAAATGTGAAAAAGTAACTGGTATTACTTATTTGAAAAAGTAACACATAATTTGTTGTAAATTGAAAAAGTAATATGATTACTTAAGTTACTTGTAGGCCCAGTTTCACAGACAGGGCTTAGCCTAAGCCAGGATTAGGCCTTAGTACAATTAGGGCATTTAAGTTGCTTTTTTTTAACATTCACTAGAAAAACACATTACTGGTGTGCATCTTGAGACAAAAATATTTTAAGATATGTCCGTGCAAGTTACTTTCAGTAAAACAGTAAGCTTGGTCTGTGAAACCGGGGGTAATGCATTACCCCAACACTGCATGACAGTCAGATCAGTGTCAGTATAAGATGTTTCAGTTTAGTTTTGACATTTGAAATACGTTTCATGAACACTGGCCCACCACCAGCCACTGCTTGGACAAACAGATAATCCCGGGCCATGCAAACAGAGCAAACCTTAAAGCACAGCACAGCCAAAGTCTTTTAAAGTGTTTAGGCTGATATCCAACAGAAGGTTTACTTACAGTTTACTCTGTAGATAAAATCGGGACAGGAAACATATTTTCATAAAAAAAAACAAAAACAAATGAAATGCAGCTGCTTTAAGCACTCTGATCAACCCTGAGCAACATACAGATGCAGACATGCAGGAAGAAGTGCAGCAGTCTGCATACAGAGCCTAGAGTATTACTCTCTGTACTGTTTAGAAAGGCTGACATCACAGATATAGACCAGTCTAACTGCATTATTTTAACTAATGAACTCCATTTCTCTCTCCTTTTTCTCTCCAATGAGCTTCTGTCAACTTCCCTATTCTCTACTCCAGCAGATAGACCAGGACTTCTTAGAGGCACTTTCAAAAGCTAAATCAAAAGCGCGAGCCCATTCCCCACATCATGAATAAATAAAATGTTTATCTAAAAACCATAATTAAATTTATTATGCATTTCTGCATCAGATGGTAGCCGACTGCATACCTCTAAAGCTTTACTGCCAGTGGCTCAGGCTTCAGGACGTCTCTCTCTGTGATTGTGTCAGTATTTGAGGACAAAGTTAACGTTTGCGCTGCTTTAAAGAGCATGAGAAATGTTTTGCATCTGCTAATAGCCCTCAAAGCACATGGGTCAATGTCCACAGAATCTATTCATTTATTCAGAAAAAAAATTAAAAAGCAAATCACACATACAATGATGACTTCAATACACCTTTTGTTTGATTAGCAATTTTTAATTAAAATTCATGTCATTTTTTTCCTGACATAATAATGAAGAAAAAAGCCTCATTAGAGAAATGAAATTCTTGAACAGAAAATTTAAATAATTTGGCATCATCTTTTATTATTTCTTAATAAAAAATATTTAAACAACTGCTTCACTGCATAATATTTTTTAAAAACTCAAAATGATATCATAGAGAGGAGCCTTGTGTATAAAGTTTAGCTCAGATTGTAAAAAGTGGTGACAGCCCTTCAAATACTGATAATTATGAATTAATAATACATGATGTTTGGGTTTACCTCGAAAATATGTTTAAAGGTGCCCTAGAATTAAAAATTGAATTTATCTTGGCATAGTTAAATAACAAGAGTTCAGTACATGGAAATGACATACAGTGAGTCTCAAACTCCATTGTTTCCTCCTTCTTATATAAATCTCATTTGTTTAAAAGACCTCAGAAGAACAGGCGAATCTCAACATAATACCGACTGTTACGTAACAGTCGGGGTGTAAGCCCCCAATATTTGCATATGCCAGCCCATGATCAAGCAATTAGACAAGGGCAGAACGTCTGGATGTGCACAGCTGAATCATCAGACTAGGTAAGCAAGCAAGAACAATAGCGAAAAATGGCAGATGGAGCAATAATAACTGACATGATATTTTAGTGATATTTGTAAACTGTCTTTCTAAATGTTTTGTTAGCATGTTGCTAATGTACTGTTAAATGTGGTTAAAGTTACCATTGTTTCTTATTGTATTCACGGAAACAAGAGTCGTCGTTATTTTCATTATTAAACACTTGCAGTCTGTATAATGCATAAACAACTTCATTCTTTATAAATCTCTCCAACAGTGTAGCATTAGCCATTAGCCACGGAGCACAGCCTCAAACTCATTCAGAATCAAATGTAAACATCCAAATAAATACAATACTCACATAATCCGATGCATGCATGCAGTGTAACACTCTGTAATGATCCATTTTGAGGGTTATATTAGCAGTGTAAACTTTGTTTATGCACTTTTTAAGGCAAGCGCGAGCTCCGTAGGCGGGGCATTTAAAGGGGCCGCAACATGAATCGGCGCATTTCTAATTATGCCCCAAAATAGGCAGTTAAAAAAATGAAAAAAATCTGTGGGGTATTTTGAGCTGAAACTCCACAAACTCATTCAGGGGACACCTAGACTTATATTACATCTTGCAAAAAAAACGTTCGATGGCACCTTTAAAATTGGAAAGAGGTGTACACTAACATCCCAGGTGTAGAATACTTTTTACATAATGGTATTCATCATATCAATTTTTTAGAATCGTGAAATTTCCTTTCTAAAGTTTATAAATATTCGACCAGCACTCGCACACACACACTGCTCCACCTGCCATTGGTCAGGGATCACAAACAGAGCAATGCTGAAAGCATGACAGTGTTCACACCCTTCAGGTGAGTCTAATGAGTGCATAAAACGTCTGCATAATTACACAGACGAGACCACTTAAAAAGAGCTCAACGGATTTACAGCTGTATGTGTGGACATGGCAAACAATGGCTGATCAACAGCACTCCATTTAGCTCCTTGACCTCCACAGACATCCTTCTTTCTGTGAGAGCAGCTATTTCCCATCACATATAATGGCAACTGAGTAAGCATCATGAATAATTGAACTCAGGCAGACAGTGCTAAGTGACTGCATAAAGTAACGTCTGGGTTCAAGAAACTGCGTGCCTGTTTGGGACTCCATGTTCAGTTATAGATAGTAGAATGTTTTGCATCCAGCTGTGGTCCAAATGACTAGATCACTAAACTGAGCCAATTCTGTAATGTAATGTACTGTTTTTCATCTCACGTCTCATTTACTAGCCTGGGGAAAGTAGTTGTAATATATCGGTAACTCTGTAAATTCTCATAGTGACATAAGCCGATCAACACTACAGTTTCCGTGTGATCAGTCACTGATTGCGCATTCTTCCCTGGACCAATGTGCCAGCCGAGCAACTGCCATTGACATGAGCAGGGATGTTACCGGAATAACTCTCTCCAGGTATTTCAGAATTTGTAAATGATAGGTGCTTGGTGTTGAAAAATTTAAGGGCTTGTGATGTCAGGCAAACAAGAAAATTGTTTCAGAAGAAGAACAAGTTATTACATTTAGAAGAAAGATTACAGGGAGAAACTTTTTTATTTCATTCCTCGTTGTCTACCTCCTGTCTGTGACTCTGTTTCGGTCTCTGGAGCGAGTTCGTCTCCGGGAGTGTTTGCTGCGGCTGGTCACTCTGCTTCCAGAGGAGCTGGAGGAGGAAGAGCGCTGTCTCTGTCTCCTCTTCCTCCGGCTTCGACTGTTGTCCTCACTGTCCGAGGAGTGCCGGCCCATGTTCACTCCAGTCACTGGGTTAAATGGGGAGATGTGGAGTAAAAAGTTATTGATGTTAGGACACAAAAATGTGTGTCAGATATTAGAAAGGGTACTAGATATTAAAAAGATGCTGTTACTGTGATTCGGTAGCACAACACATCATGTATGTGTCTGATAAGGATGCAAATTAAATTTACTAAGTTTACAGAGTTGTAAAGACCCCATTCTGAATTAAAATGTACACTTACTTAATCGAACATAAAATTCTTAATGTCTCTTATTTGAAGTCTACTACACACAGTAACGAGCTGAAAAAAGGCAAAACATTACGATTATTAATTTGCATACACTGTCATACCGTAGTATGACACAGCGAGAAATTAGTTAAAAACAGAATGTGCTACTGTTTATATGGTCTAAGGCTGTACTAAATCTTAAATATAACCTTAAAACTGGGCGAAACTTGCGACGCATCCTGACAGGTAGCATGCTTAGAACCACCGTTACTGTTTACAGTTAAAGTGCCTTATTTTATGAAGAAAAATACGGCAGAGCGTGGAAATACGAATATGAAAATGTACATGTCTGTGTACACGCTAAAGATTTCAATTCCAAACGGTGTGTCAGTCTTACTAAGCTCATTCACATTTCCAGACGTTTTCTCTAACACATGTTACGCAACATATAAATAGCGCGCCTGCTAATATATTTTTACGATTATATGTAAAATGACTAATATTTCTATCTATATTCATACTCTTACCTAGTTATCGATACACACTCCTATTGTGTCATAACAGCAACTCACACAGCAGCGCCATGAGCCGATGAACAGACTGAAGTAACCGGTCTGGAGATCATCGATGCGCGCGCAGCCAACAGGCATTACAAATCAAACATGATCGTCAGTCGCTTTCACCTTCTTCTTGTCAGGTTAGCGCAAGATAAGCGTAAAATACAACATTTTTTTATCAGCGACAAGGTCGTTATAAGATACACAATCACAAGACCAATTTTGATTCTTTAAACGTGGATTGTTTGTTGTTTTATGTATTGAGAAACTGCAGGCAGAGTGAAATAATTTGTTAAAAAACACCGTAAATTTTAAGACCAGGTTAATCTTTACTATTTTTGTTCGGAATGTGTTATGGAGGACAAGGCTTTTCTGTCGCATTTGATCAAGACAAAAATAAGATAATTACAATGGGCTATAACTGCCTGGGATATAGACAAATTTTGGGGGGAAATAAGTAGGCTAGTGAAGGTTTTGTCTCATGTTGAAAGTAAAAGCTCGACTACTTAACGTTACACAAAATGCTTTTTTAAAAGTCAGACTTTAAATAGTTCAGACCCTTTTGAAGAAACAAGGCTCACGTCAAATTAAAGATTTGAAGATATGTCTATAAAATATTGACTATTTGTTTAATCAAAATAAGCCGCAACTACAGATTACATGAATACAATTGCATCAAATCTGCACCCTTTTAGATATATCTGTAGCCTACAAACACCTACTAATAGGCCTATGACGTTACTTAGCCTAACATTTAGGCTAAATTAATAAAAAATTAAACAGCCTATTATTATTAGCTAATTATCTTCGTGTGAAATGGGTGAAATGCTTAGCTTGGTCAATTAAAATGGAATAATATATTTATTTATTTATTTGTATTTATTTATTTGTTTATTTTTGCTGCTTTTCGAATAATATGCCTATTGAATGCGTGGATGCTTAGGGTTATATAAATCTGAAATAAGGAGCATGTACCCTGCAAGTCAAATATTTCATTGTGAGGTAGGCCTAATTATTAAAAGGGAGGTGATGAGAAGGTGTGATTTACCAGTAAAGTGCGTGTAGTTTTGTATCTCATTTTCCGTCTTATTTAATCTACTTTTTTTTAATTAGCTCTTGATCCCCAAATAGCTACACTTATTTACGTACACGGCTACAACCATGCAAATATGCAATAATTTTACAAAGTTTGTGTAATTAAATAGCAATAAAACAGCATAGAAAAATATTTTTTTCAAGTCATCATTAGAAACAGTTGTCCTTTGAGAGCTGAAATATTACTTTAAATATATTTTTTAAAAAAATAGTGAATATTCCTTTTAAGCTGCATGCATTCTGAATAAAATCATCAAACTTAAAAACAGCACGTTTTAAGTTATTGAACTCACGCTCGCATCTATAGCACCTATTACGAGGCTATTTAATAAACTGCATTATGGAAGACATAATATAGAAATTGTTTAAATTGTTAATTTAGAGTCTCTTTAAATTATTTCGATTAAAGGTGTTTCTTCTTCATATTATCATTACATTTGACTATCACTAAAAAGACGTTAATTGTGGAAGACTCTCGCTCTCTAATATCATTACACATATTATCAACTGTATAAAACAGAAGAAGGTTAAATAATTATCGCGCAAAAAGCCTGCAGCTGTTTTCTGTGCGGATGTATTTTTTTTTTAATTTCTCTTCTACAAGAGAATTGTGGGCCAAAATGCAATTCTTAACGATGTCGCTTCCACGATCACAAAGTGCACATTTCTCTTTGCTCTTCTCGTTACTCTATATCACGGTCTCATTTTCCAGCTCAGATCAAAGAGTTGGCGAATAAGATGTCCATGGTGTGCCCTTCTGAGTATTTTTGGCCTCACCCCAGCAGAGCATCATCATCATCATCATCATGCCTGGTGTTTCAAAACTCTAACCAGCTTAATGACATTAATTTGCTCCTCTTGTCAATCTTAGCCAATAGCAAGCATGGAAGGGTGATGTGGATCTGAAGGACAGATAAGGTTCCCCCCACCCCACCCCAACCCGCCTCTATGGGAAGGGGGCTCGTGGTGAGGGAAGGTAATGCGCGCGGATCAAGGGGCAGACGCTTCGCTAAGTATAAATAGTGTGACTTCAATAGTGAATCGGCAGCAAGTCTGTACACTCCGCAACAAGAGGAATTGTCAAAGATCTCATCACATCATCTCGCATTTAGGCCGATAGAAAGAGAACACTGTTGATGTCTTATGGTAGACTGCTGAGGATCTAAAGGGAAGATTGTGCTTTTTTTCTTCTTGGGTGCAGTGATGGAAGAACTTACCGCGTTTGTCTCCAAATCTTTTGATCAGAAAGTCAAGGAAAAGAAGGAAGTGATCACGTACCGGGAGGTGCTGGAGACCGGATCGGTAAGAAATAGGGAAAGCCTGTCGGTGGAACCGGTTCGCGAGGAGGTGAACAGTATCACGCGGAGCGCCGTGCGCTCTTCGCCGGCCAGGGAAGCGGACATGCTCGCGTCAGAGAGAAGCAGAGACTCGAGCAGTCCCAAACTTACAGACGGTGAGTCCTTTTTGTTACATTTATATGTTGCAGGGCATTCGTTAAAATGATGTAACCACGCCGTTTTCTTTTTCATAGGCCTTTCTCTATATTTTAAGTTTTATAACTTTCGATATATAGCCTATACATTTTGTTTTAAAGTTACGTTCATTTTGTCAAGGCTACACGAAAACACGTAATAATTTGACAGGCATCACTTTCAAAATATGAGCAGCCTGAAAACAAAACTGCCAAGAATCAGTCAAAAGTTCAAGTGCTAAAACTGAGCGCTGTAAAATTGTAGCTGTATTTTATTGGATAGTTGCATGTCTATAGCTATTTTAATTAATATTGTTTGCAAATATTGTTTGTAATACTTTGTATTTAGAGGCTTGAAAGAATTACAGATTATAACTATCTATAGACTGATAAAAGATAAATATATGGCTACCCGTATAGACATATTAAGGCTTCTGTAAGCTACTGCTAAACAGAAAAAGAAATGACTGTAGAAAACAAACAAAGAATGTGCTAGTGTATTATAAATCAACGCATTTTTTAGTATGAGACACAATGAAGGCCTATAATTCAATAATTTGAAGTCTGAGACTTAAAATAATATCACAAGAGCATACAGCCATAATTATAATAATAATAGGCTAATAATGTAAATTGCAGATTATTTCGATTAGACGTTATTCTTTTTCTTTTAGCATCTAATTGTGACCGCATGTTGTTTTGTTTTCACATTTTAATGCATGTTAGTTATCATTTTGACAGCAGGGGTTTTCATTCAGATACGTTAATTATTGTCTTTATTGATTTCATTTTCATAACATTGACCCGTTTTGCCAGGCTGTTAATTTAACGTGCAATAGGATAATATTCCTGTCATAAGCATCCGGTTCAGAGAGAGAAAGAAACTCCATGCATATGTATAGTGTGTAAATAATTAAAGAGCTCTGTGTAGGACAAAACATCCGTGACCGACATCAGTGGGCACATACTGCCCTCATTTCACACTGGATGAAGCGTTCATTTCTATTTCCTGCTCTGTTTTCAGGTAATACAGACATGAAAGAACGCAAAGAGGATTGTAAGCCGCTGGAGGACGAGACACAGACTAAAATCAAGCAGAGAAGGAGTCGGACTAACTTTACCCTTGAGCAGCTGAATGAGCTGGAGAGACTGTTCGATGAAACGCACTATCCGGACGCCTTTATGAGAGAAGAGCTGAGCCAGAGACTCGGGCTGTCGGAGGCCAGGGTGCAGGTCAGGCACTTCATCTGCTGTCGATGTGTGCTGCAATGTTTGGAGTGTGTGTGTGTGTGTGTGTGTGTGTGTGTGTGTGTGTGTGTGTGTGTGTGGTTTCCCTTGCCAGAGCGAAATCGTTTCGATTACTGCTAATGTTAAACGTAACAGGCTAAATACAATAACATATTAGGTGCTAATCACTTGTTAATGAATTATATACACACACACACACACACACACACACACACACACACACACACACACACACACACACACACACACACACACACACATTATATATAGGCCTATATATATATAGCTGTATATACACACACATAACGCACATAATTTTGCACGTTAAGTCCATTAAGTCTATGAATGTAATGACACAGCAACTTTAACACTGCACAGAGGTTTTATTTAAAAAAAAAAAAAAAAAAAAAAAGATTTCTAAGCTTTCATAAGCATTTAGAGACAAAAAATGTAATTGTAGACTATTTGAAATACGATCGATAAATAAAAGAGCTAGTTATAGGCATATAAATAGTCGTTTTTAAAATGTTACAGGGACACTCCTTGTGGTGAAATTGTAGTTCATATAACCTGCCTCAATAAAATTAGATATCAGCTTATATGTGTCGAATGGTGGGATGAAATTGTAGAAAATAAAAGTGGCTTAAATACACGCCGCTGAGCTATAATGAATAAAACAATGAACAAAAATTATTCCCTGATTTGTGCGCATTGGCCCTGCAGGCAACATCTGTAGTGTGCTTTTTAGGATGGGGAAGACCATCTGCACAGAAACATAATAAGGCTCAATATATGTGTAACAAGAGACGAGCGACTGAGCAGAATAATGACATTCAACATAGACATTGGCTCTGCTGTGATTGATCAGAAAAAAAAAAAAAAAACAATATCTTATTTCATTCTCTTTTATCTATTCATTCCTTGGGTGGGGATATAAAATTCACTCTTTGAATACACTGGTCCTTTTAAAAATGGGCTCAAAAGACCTCCCTGGAAAAAGTTAAACCATCGTCTCTCTTTGGGATCTTACCAAAGGGCATTGTCCCAAGCAAGGCCTGCGGATTTACATAAATTATCTATCATTTTTACCCAAATAAAGATCTGATGCTCTTTTCATATTCAGTATTCACAGACAAGGCCACACCGCTGGCTCAAAGACTACACTACCATTTTAACGGATGAAGTCATAATGTCCTGGCCATATCGTATATGTATAATCGTGTTTCCACTTTCACTTACAGCAGAAATATCATGCAAATGCCGTGTCGATTGCTCCGTTGTTAGGCTGAATCAAAATCCATAAACAGTGCAGTGGAAATATGCGCGATTCAAAACAGATGCCTGGCATACAATCATTTCCAAATCTCTTATTCCCATGACATAGGCTATAAGGCAAAAAAAAAAAAAAAAAAAAAAAAAAAGTAACAAAAACTTTCTTTCGGATATAGGCAATTAATGTCCCAATTTTAGCCCACCCCTGAAGTCCAGGCATATCGTCCCATGCTGGGTATTTGCTATCAGAGGATCAGTTCGCTTCTTCTGGGACTCTAATCCCTGGATAGATCAAACCGTTGGAGAAAGACGATATATTATGGCACTATTTCAAATGCATTACATCAAGATTCTGTTTCTTTCCGTTTGTTTAACATTTGAACAAATCTGTTTGTTTTGTGGTTTGTTGGCCGCGCCGCTCGTTATAAAGATATAATAATTAAAATGTGCGGTTACGCATTATGAATATTTTAGAGGTCCACAGGGATACGTAGTTTTACTGAGACTGTTGTCATTTTGGGAGGATTTACACATGCCCTCACCAACAGCTGTCAATCAATGTCTTCTGCTTTCAGGTTTGGTTTCAGAACCGACGGGCCAAATGCAGAAAGCAGGAAAATCAGTTACATAAAGGTGCGTGAATGCAAATAGCAAACAAATAATTTAGCAATCGCTATTATCAGTTTTAATTTGTTTTATTACATTTTTTATTTAAATGTATTTTTTATATATAGCCTATGATTTATTTTATTTATTTATTTTTTAAAATTTATGGGCTACTTTTATTTGATATCAAATCATGTTTAAATATGATATACCTACGGTGTGTCTACAATGTTTTATACTGTGAAATAGTGTGCAGTCTCTCGTTTTTAAGCACATAGGCCTAGCATAAATGGCGTGTAAAGAAAACTCGGTGTCAATATTTTTCAGGAGTTCTCATCGGAGCGGCGAGTCAGTTTGAAGCGTGTCGAGTCGCTCCATATGTCAACGTGGGAGCTCTGCGCATGCCATTCCAGCAGGCAAGTTACTCTGAAAAGCCCAATGCAGAGGCGTCCGTCCTGCAGACTTTGTACAATTCCTGTGAACCCTCTATGGGGCACTGCACACTCAAATCTCTCTCTCTCTCTCTCTTTGTTATTGCTCTATTGCAATGTCACCATAAGAGAGAAGTTTGTCTTTGACGAAGAATATAAACACAGGCCTACTGTTATTCCACTAGATGAGATTTGTGAATTTGTCTGTTTGCTTCATGGATTTGAGTCATATTCAGGGGAGCATATAGTTACCAACACAACGGAATACAGGTGTCCGAATGCATTTTTTATGATGATAAATGCAATTGATCCAGTGCCCAGTAACAGCTCTGCATAGTCTCTCTCAAGTTAATGTGTTTCTCCCCCTCTCTTCCCACCCGTGCGTCCATAGGATAGTCATTGCAACGTGCCGCCCTTCTCCTTTCAGGTGCAGGCGCAGCTGCAGCTGGACAGCGCCGTGGCCCACGCTCATCATCACCTGCACTCGCACCTGGCGGCGCACGCGCCGTACATGATGTTTCCCGCACCACCTTTCGGGTTGCCCCTGGCGACGCTCGCGGCGGAATCAGCCTCTGCAGCTTCGGTGGTGGCGGCGGCAGCGGCCGCGAAAACCACCAACAAAAACTCAAGCATCGCGGATCTGAGACTGAAGGCGAAAAAACACGCCGCGGCGCTGGGACTGTGACGTCACAAATCATCGCGCGCAACGATGGCTTGTTGAAGTACACGACAGAAAAACACATTATTTATGTTTTCTTATGAAGGACACGCGAGGAAAAAAAAGGATAGGCTATTTATAAGAACACAAACTGTGAAGTGGACAACTTTACGTGGATCTTTTCATGGATGAAGGGATGCGAACAACTACAAAATGCTGAACTATACGAGAAAATCGAACTTTTAGTGAACTTTTGCAGAAGACAAGAAGCTGAATCTGAATATAATACTGATATAAAGCAGCTGGGACGATTGTTCGGCTGTTTGTGTGACAACGCCAACATTTCTGCTTTAATACGTTATTAGTAAATAATGAAAATAAAGAGGCTGGCCTCGTTTTATTTGAAACAAAGTTTCTCTGTGGATATTTGTGAAATATTACAGAAATCACTTTTGTTGCCAAACATGAAAACTCCAGTGTTGAACATGCGTTTCTGTCCTCACGGATAACACACGATTTAAGTTTTATGCTCTTTGGTTTCTGAAACAAAATAAATGAGCATTAAATGAAACGACGATCATTCCTTTACTTATTAATAATTACTGAGTGTATTGTGAATATAATCAAATATCAGGTAATTATTCGATGGAGGGTTTCCGTCTAATTTCAATTGCATTGATGCCCAGTTCACATGAACACACATCAGGCTTTTATTCTCGGTGTATAAATCAAATTCAGGTAACACTAATATGGATATGGTACGGGCACATGTAAAATACCTATGTTAATACCAACAAAAATGATTTTGGATGTTTTATGCTTCATCAAGGGTTTGTGGGAGCACTCTGGATTTTCATTGCTACTTTTCGTTCTTGTTCCTTCATCTCTTTCTCAGTGTGTACAACCATGTGAATCTCTTAATGTACTGTTCATGTTTTATAAGGGTTATAAAAACATCGACTGCGGGCACTCATTTTTTTATGATATCTCTGATTTTATCATGACTGTGAAACGTGAGCTCACCTAAACACCGTGTTTTCGATTCATAAAATAAATGTCAAAAACTGTAGCACCTGTGTCATGGTATATACGCAGCCTAGCTCGTTTTATTTAATTTTTAATCTAATGGATATGTTTAAACAGACGTTTGCACTTTATTCTTTTTAGAATCGGTCGACGCTGGCGGTGTCTCTGAAATTATAAGCTACTGTAAAATAATTAAAAGTCGACACGTTTCTGTTTTGTTTGAATGATTCTGTTGTGCATGTTAAGCATTATAGGCCACTGTTATTTAAGATTATTTTAAAATGTTGTCAAAAATCATTTAGTCTATATATGATATATATTTTACAAATATTAGGGAAAAACTCAGATCTAGATGTGAAACATATGGAGACTTCCGCTGACCTTTAGCACTTCATCTGCAGTGGAATAGTCAATAACACTTTAGGATTTTTTTTTTTAAAGGAATAAATATTTTAATATAAATATATTAAATATTTAATATTAAATATTAAATATTTTAATATTAAATATTTTTGTTAATTTTGTTAATTTCCAAAGCCAAACTAATGGTGATAAATAATTAATTAAATAATAATAGTAATAATAAAAATATATGGAAATGTATTTGCATGTGTAAAATGGACTGTAGCCTACCTTCATAAATGGTATCCTACATCACTCGTAGTCTTCTGTATCAAGCCGCCTATAGAGATTTAAAGCGGTTCTCTTGAGAATTTGATAAATACCAAATGCCATCTCTTATCGTGAATAACCTTGTCTGGTCTGGTTACTGTCTGGATACAAAGTACAATGTTTTGACCTATTAATTAATACTACTTTAACAAACGCGTGGTATAAAGAGGACTTGTGTATCCAGCTCGAGGGTTGGACTCGGACGCCAGCGCTATTGAATTATTGATTCCTGTTAGAGACAAACTTGTGAATGGAGATCGTTGTACAGTATATGGAGGGCGAAAGGTGGGTTTTAAAAATTAGCGCTTCGACCCAACGCGGATACATTTACCAGTTTTTTTGGACATCGAGCATCGGATATCATTTTTTCTTCTCTTTTCTTTATAAAGACGCACGGCAGTTTTCTTCTAGGCTAAGTGAGAGTCACCATGGTAAACTAGTAGTCTATGACCTTGAACTTGAGCTAGAGAAGTGATTTGAAGAATAAGTGAATTAAATTAGAGACCTAGACCGCAAAAAGCACTATAACAAATTGCACAGTAAATATGACATTAACAACCTAAATTCTGAAATTACAATATTTTATTATATTATGATATGCATTCCTTGAGCAGCTGTCCGGCCTTGAATGTTTATTGTAGAATTTACATTAAGGGCATGTAAAATGCGTGCAGTGACTAATGGGATGAACTTCAGATTCTTCAGAGAGGGTAAAGAACTGATCTGTGAATCAAAAAATTACAGGTTAAAATCAAGGGGTGTTTTATAAAATAAAACGCGATGCATAAAATTATAAAGGGAAATCAGTGCAGACTAGGTCGTTTTCACTCATAACATGATACATTTCTTTATAAAAACAAAAAATAAGTACATTTCCTTGCTTTGTAGGTTCCCACAATGGGGGAAAACCCATTAGCCAGTACACGAACATTATAATTTGGTATGTTTAGGCAAGCATAGGGACTTATCGGAACAATTTAACATGACTTTTCCTCTGGCTCAATTGTTAGAGCAGGGTGCTAACAGTGCCAAGCTTATGGGTTCGATTCCAAAGGAACACACATAATAATAAATCTTGAATGTGTAGTGTGTTGCTGCCAGATGCATAGAGATTTGTCTTTATTTCATTTTAATTTAATTTTATTTTTTCATTAACAATAATTGTTTAACCATTATGGTGATTAGTGTTCAGTTTGGTTAGGGATCGTACACTATCTTCCAGCATTTGCAAAAGTGTTTCAATTTGCTGACATTTATAAATTTGGAGAACAATATGATGTTGAATTTTGATTATCAAGTCCCCCACAATATTGTTTTAGAAGAGCTACCAAACATGCTTTAAAATATGCAATGCAAGTTTTTTTGTAATAGTCTTGAAAACGTACAGACATCAGCACTCAGCATACAAAACATGACAATGGTGACAAAAACCAAATTCATTTTCATATTAAGATAAACCCAGAACATTACAAAACGAGCCACAAAAACAAAAACAGCAACAAACCAGCAAGCAGTAAAAAATGCAACACCATCATTTATTCATGCCTGCAGAAGACATGCTATTACAGTTAATCTGTTAAAAATACAGTAATGTAGACAAAGCTAGTCGTCCTAATTACACAGCACAGCTTTGCAGTGAAATTACTAAAAATAACTGTGAATTTACAAACATGTACATTGATTGTTTACAGTAAACAGTGTTTTTCACTGTAAAAACTTTCATTCTTTTACAGTAACTTACCGTTGCAGTAAATTGCCATGCAATTTACAATATTTTTACAGTGTTTTAGGAATTCACAAATTCTTCAACCCAAGGATATAATGGCATGTCGTATCCAAAAACTTGAACTTGATTTACATCTGGAGAGCTTTTAAATGTATAAAAGTCCTCTTTTTCTTTCTTTTATTCTCTATCTCTCAGTGTTAAGTCTTATCCATCTACAAGTACTCAGGGAGACAACAGGACGGGAACACTGAAGTACTTTTTAGATTAATGATGAAGAGAGCAATCGTTTTTCCCCCCACACTCTCTTCAGTCAACAGGCTTCACACCAGCATAGAGCCATACTGACTCCATGTCTTTCTGTGCTGGCTCCACATTCCTCCTTCTTCCTTTCCTTCATCTCTTTCCTTTCCTCTCTCCGTTCTGCAATGATCTTTAAGATGCGCAAGTGTGACTCACCGGAGTGGGAGGTTCACACAACTGTATCCCGGCACATTGTGGCCTAGAAATGATACTGAGAGCCATGCGAACCCCTGTAAACTTCAAGCAGTTAACCCTGCACTGACGATAAGACAAGTAAAGCAGCATTTTGAGGGTCAGGCTCATCCCTTGAGCTGTCTATGGTGTATATCTGAGCTTCATGACCTGTTGCTAAATTTACCACTGTACAGACAGTTAATGCTGAACAGTCATCTCCAAACAGGCTTTAGGCCTTTATCATACAGCTGAGCAGACCAACAGTGCTTCTACCCATTACAGAGCCACCATATCTACACTTAAGTTGTTTTATTGTGAAATCTGAAGCATGCAAGTTCGCTGTCTCCACTAAAGATGACATATTAAATATGTCTCTGAGCCCGTAAGAGAGGCCTAGAGAGGTAGTGTGTTTGAGAAAATGTCAATGAATGTTGAATCAAACTCCGAAGCAGTCATGAAAGGAGGTGAAGAGAGCGAGAGAACACAAAGATAAGGTAGCTCTCTAAAGGTTTGCCTTTGTTATATATTAAGTGCTGCGAAAGAGAAATGTGCGCACATCATCAGACAAAAGACAAGCAACATCAGGGGAGAGCAAGAAGATGAAAGAGAGACTTCAAAGGTGTGAAATGGAGTGAAAGTGAGACAGAAACCTGCCTAAAACTTGCTCAAACAGACCAATTAAAGCAGCCTATTGCTTGGATTTACCCTATGAGCAGGTCTATGAGAGTGAGTATGAGCCACTTCATAACCAAAGACCCATTTTGTGTGTGTGTGTGTGTGTGTGAGTGTATAATTTCAAATGGGATGCAGATGAAAACAATGGGACTGACCAAATAAAGTGCTGGGAAAAATGGCAACACTTGCAGCAATTTAATTTATCTGTTAGGAAGAAGGCTTCACAATACCAAATGAAGTCAAACAAAGTGAGGAATTGTTGTTCAGCATCCTGTTTAGGTAGTGCAGACGGACCAGCAAATCTTTTATGGACTATGAGCATTTATTTATTTTCGATGTAATTCCTGTTGCAGCTGGCAGCAACACAACTGAATAACAACAATTAATTGGCCCTGAAAGGAGGACAAAACTGTTATGAGGCATTTCATCCTTGAAAAGTGAAAATCACAAAAATGTAAAAAAAAAAAAAAAGCATATACCCTTGTGATAGTAATACTATAAGTTTATTCTCTCCAGTTGAAGTTGTAAATTAACCATACATAATTTTCTATTTTGTTTATTTGACTTGAATATATTTTCATCAAGAAGGAACATTGGAATATTCTTTGAAACAATGTGCTATGACAATAACCATACACTCACGTCATGAGATATTTATACTAAGAGTCTTGAATTACACAAATCTCAGTATGAACTCTACCGCTTTGTTGAAGTCAGTATTGTATACAGAAATTAACAGAGTGTGTCTCAAAACAGCTGGATAAGTATGGCAATTCATAAAACCAGGCAAAAAAAGCTAAACACAGATCCACTTTCCTCCAAGAAAACTTAATACTTCACTTCCAAATTCAGCTTTAACATGAAGCTTGACTTAAAGGGTTCACCCAAAAATGAAAATTATCCCATGATTTACTCTCAAGCCAGATTTATATGACTATCTTCTTTCAGACGAACACAATTGGAGTTATATTAAAAAATATCCTGGCTCTTCCAAGCTTTATAATGGTAGTGAATGGCGCTCACGATTTGAAGCCCAAAAAAGTGCATCCATCCATCATAAGAGTAATCCACATGGCTCCAGGGGGTTAATAAAGGCTTTCTGAAGCGAAGCGATGGGTTTTTGTAAGAAAAATATACATATTTAAAACTTTATGAATTAAAATAACTAGCTTCTAGCAGATGGCCTACGCAAGTCGACTTGTACCAAAATAGTAACTTCTGACGTGATGTAGGATGTAGGATGTAGGAGTAGTGTAAGATTAGATGAGTCTTGTGGTTCAAACAAATAGGGCTGGGCAACAAACTCAAGCTCCTCTTCTCTTATATCAAAATCCTCCAACATTTCTCTTAAAAAATGATCATTTTAGACTTCTAATTTATGACCAGTGTTTTGTTTTGCTCTATCCTCTGCGTTCCATGTTCTTCATTGCTTCATGTGTTGGGTCAGGGGTTACTCTTCAGCCAAAAATCGATGTGTATTGCCGTCTGCCTGAAGCTAGGTATTATAGTTAATAAAGTTTTAAATATGGATATTTTTCTTACAAAAACCCATCGATTTTCTTCTGAAGGCCATTATTAACCCCTGAAGCAGTATGGATTACTTTGATGATAGACTGATGCATTTTTTTGAGCTTCAAAATCATGAGTGCCTGCTGGGAAGCTGGGAAGAGCCAGGATATTTTTTTAAATATAATTTGGATTGTGTTCGTCTCAAAGAACACCTAGGATGGCTTAAGCGTGAGTAAATTTTCATTTTTGGGTGAATTATCCTTTTAAAGCCCATTTGTGCCATTTCTTCACCAGGGCAAGACGACCTAAGAAATCACACCCGAAAGACGTCTTTTTTCTCTAAACGTTCAAGCAGAGATTTTGAGAGCAAAACTTTAGATGGAGAAATGCAGAGGTGTTCAGACACTTAAATGTGTAGTGGGAGATATGCAGTATCAAGCTCTGATATTTAGATTATTTATCAATTGAATTATATAAGCAGTGATCCTATACTGTAAAAAATTATTTTCATGATTTGACATTTTTTCTTTTGTTAAATCAACTAGGATAACTAATGCGGTTCAGATAACATAATATTTTGAGTTTCTGTCTCCTTCATTGTATTAACTCAAATTTTTAATTTCATTGAACTTAACATTTTAAGGCAACCAGGTAACGTTTTTAAGTTAAATCAACAATTTATTTTTTTTTTTTTTTTACAGTCTAGTCATCTTGCTCAGAGTAAATACTTAAAGTTAAACAGAACCCTAAATGGACCCACTCTAATGGGTTATGTGGTATCATTGACCTGAGCAGGCAAGAATATAAATATATATAAAAATAGCTCAGGTCAATTTCAGCTGAACGTGCGCTTGTGGTTTGTGGATAATGCAGATGAATAGATTGTTACTCAATATAAAATTATGTCACAGTCTTTAAAGAGACAGACTAAGTAGACATGATGTTCCAGGGAAACATCACAGGGGCTGTCAGGGGCAAGCAGGCTTTGATGGAACAGGATTTAACACGGCTCCTACAGAGCTATTGGATTACCTATTTGGCCCAGTGATCTGGCAACATTTAATTAAATAGCCATGCATTAGCGTCCATGTGTGCAAGAATGGTGTGGCGTGTGTGTGTGTGTGCGATGGAACCGTATCTTGTTCTGAATACAAAACAGAATTTTGCAAGCATGCCTACAGATTCCGTCTGTATCACCTCTAATCTTTACTTAATATTCTCTCTCTCTCTTGTTAAAACATTTAAGCTTTTGGTTCACTTTAAGACACTTGAGACAATTTAGCATTGTACTCACAGTGCTGTCAGTCATCACGCTATTTGAGAAAGCAGTGAAATCTGCGCTTAAGAACATATTCTCTTTCTTGTTAATATATAAAGACTCTTTCCATGTCTCTGCAGAGTCATATTATTTAAAAAACATACTGATCTCACATCAGTTTTTGCCTTTGCATTCAGTGAAGTCAGAAGGCGTCATGTCTGATTCTGGATCAGCACATGATTGCATGAAAACCCAACACCAAAAAGGGATGTGCGCACATCATGTGACAAAGGAATGTGAGTGTTGATTCCACCAGTGGAGGACGGGAGCGATAAAACACGAAGAGATAGAAGTAGAAGAACCCTGGGAGTCACACTGTCGTGGGATGAGTACAAGAGCGAGGTGGCGCAGACACAAGAGGGGTCCTTTGTCATTTTGGAGAGGGCCTTAAAAACGCTACATCTTATCTTAATGAGTACAGGGGGATCTTTTAACAGGTCACACTCCAGATTGTTTGACAGACAGTGTCGTCCTTTCTGATTTGCCATTTAGGCAAAGAGCTGATACTAGATACACATGAATTTCCATCTCTTATATTTTAAAGTCCCCATTAAATAAAATGGACATAGCACACATTACTAGTCTTGTGGTGAACAGTTAAGCAGTGCAAGTTAATCTACAGTTAATCTTGCTTCCTTAACATATCCCTTCCAGATGCCTGAAGTATGAAACTAGTTGAACAAACTCTGAGTTTCAGAGAAAGTTTAGAGTTGACAAAACCATACAAATCCAACTTGGTTTAGATCAAGTTCAACAGGCTCACAATGCTTGGTATAAACATTTTCGGTCAACTCAGGTTTGATCCAGAGTTTGCGATTAACTCTGCAGCGAACAGCCAATCACACGAAATATGGAGAGCATCGGTTTGATTCACTTCTCGCCAGAGAGTCGGCGCAATTCACTTCTCTGCTGAAGATTAAGAGATCATTATGAAAAATATATGAATTTAAACACATTTACAAGGCAGGAATAAGCTGCTAAAGGCAGCTGAATTAAAACTTCTGACTATATCAATGCATGTATATCAACTAAAGTTAAATAATAATAATTTATATAAGTTCACAAAGAGCTCAAAAGAATACAAACTAATCCCAACCTGGGTAGGAACTGAAACCGGCTTCATGCAACAGACCTCAGGAGGTGCCCTAAAATCAAGCTCCGCCCTCTATTCAATATTCCTTTTCACTTGGAATTACGTCACAATACTGAAAAAATGAAGTCGTTCTCAACTTCCGGTTGACATTGATTTTAATATCAGAGCAGTTATGTATATTTAACATACATTCATTTATAATGTGGGACCATTGATGTAAGCCGTGTTTCCACCACAGGAACTTTCCCCAGGAACTTTGGGCTGGTACTCAGTGTGTTTCAACCACAGGGACCAGGGTAAATGAAGTTCCGGGTAAAAATTTCCCTCTCAGAAAGTCCATGCTCGTGAGGTAGTACCTTTTCAAAGTTCAGGAACTTTCAGGGGTGGGACTTGGATGCTGAACATGGTTGAGTTCAACGCAACGTTTTGATTGTTTGACTCCAAGCAGAATTTTATTTAAACCACCATCAAAAAGTCTGTTGTGGTTTGTGCAGTAAAAGTTTTTTACTATTTGAATCAACAATGGAGTTTAAAAAAATATGACAGATGGACCAACAACGAGGTTCAGGCTTTATTAAGCTTATATGCGGAGGACGAAATCCAGCGAAATCCAACTGGAAAGTCGCGCGCAGTCCTACATCACCAGTCTAATTTGCTTAATCTTCATGGCACTTTAGACCGCAATGGAAATGCAGACAGCAACAGCTCTGGGGGGAAAAGTTCCTTGGACAATTTTTTTCGGCTAATTTCAGTGGAAAAGTGGCTGTAGACCGACATCAGAAAAGTGTCAAGTCCCAGTCAAGACTGAATCCACATGCTCCAGAGTCCATGACAAGACCAAGAAAATATGTTCTTCTTCCATTTTATCATGGACTTTGAAGCATGTGGACTCCACCATGTCTCAGACTCGAATGAGCTGGTCTCGACTATAATGCTGTGCGTGATGCCAGATTTATGTTTTTTCACATAAATCCTACTTATTTTATAATAATGGATTAAATGTTTGCGTATAGTATGCATTTTTGTACAGCAGCTGTACTTCCTGAGATTCAAAAGTTAATGACACATAAATAAATGAAAATGAACATTGTACTTAAATGTGGTTGGACAAGGAAAACAGGAAGACTGAAGAAACAGAGAGAAAGAGTGAGTGTCAGAGAGAGAGAGAGAGAGAGCGATTGACAGCGCACAATGGTAGGAGAGTGGTTCCCGCTGTAAAAGTTTATCCCTCTGGCACCATTATATAAGCATACATATGGGACAGCCGCAATGGAAGACGACACTTTAAATGACATTATTATAAAATGCAATACTCCTGGAATGATCCCTTATTGAATTAGGTCCCATGATCCAAGATGAATTTCCCGGTTCTCTAATCCATCAAGGGGGGAATATTAAAAGATAGGACTCAACTGGCATTAGAATCGCTCTCAGTCTTTACTTTCATTATTTTGAATTAGGGTGCTGCTGGGGGAGAGCCTCTTAATGAGAATTACAATGATTCAGTGGCCTCGACCTGCCTTCTGACAAGTGAAATATTAACTCCTCAGTCATAGCTGTCTGAATTAAAATACTTGGGAGCTGCGGACGTGCTAAATTAAATTGGCCTTTTATGTTCCTTACACGGCTGACCCCCTGTGGGGCTAGAGAAGCAAGGACAGTGGCGGCGCATGAGTCAAGGTGTATGAAAGAGAGAATAAGGGAGGCCGTGCTGCCGCTGTGGATCAGAGAGTAGGAGTTAAAGTTCTTTACCTGCTCAGCAGGTGTTTTTCCGCGCCTCTACTCAAACCTAGCACTAGTTCTTCTTCTCTGCTTCCGTACAATGGCACTGGTGCTCCGGCTTGGAACGAGGTCAACACCGACACCTAGTCATCTGTTTCCACCTCTTTTTCCACCTAAACCTTTAGCTTTTATTGAACTGCGAATCGAGGCCAAACATGCTGATAAGGAGCTGATCTAGTACAAGTTATCAAAGGGTGAGGGTAACAATAGCCTCAGCGAATGGCCGCTCGCATTTAACTGCTCCGTTTGTTGTCTCATCTTGCATTATGCATTTTGACCGCTGCATGCTTTGGCAAATTTGTAAGGTTGCAGAGTGTCGGTTGTTTGACCTGTTGCATGGCCTCATGTATTAACAAACACTCTGCGTTGTCAAAACATGAAAGAGTCCGTTAGACCGCATCCAATCTTGTAATCAGGCTTTAATAAACAGAGCTCCAAAAATTTACATCCATCTCTGAAAAACTTTTCAACTTGGCAGCTGGCAAAGGCACAAGTGGGGGCAGAGCGCATGGTGCGAGCCAGGGCAGTTTTGCACAGGGGCCTAGCGGTCTTGTACCCGTGCCAATACACCCGCTCACCCTGACTCAGAGGTCACGCTGCCAGCGTTCCGACTCAGGAAAAAGTGGAAGAGCGTTTTCTCTTCCGCCTGCGTCCCCACCAGCGTTTTCCCTTCGCCTGCGCTGCTGAAAGACTCCAGGGTGGACACATGCCGTTTGAGCTCTTTAGAAACAATCGATTGGCTGGGAGGGCGAGGGGAAAGGAAAGAGGAGGAGGGGAGAACATGGCTTTGACCTTGGAGTCTGGAAATGTTACACTTTAAATCACTGAAATTTTCAAAAATAATAAGATGCCTCAGGATAAGTCACCTTTCCTCGACAAAATAAAACCCCAGAATGAATATATGAATGAAAAGAACTAACAAAGAAACAGCAGGAGAAATAAAGTTTTGTGTAAAAGTAATCAGGCGGTCATGGAGGTCTTGTTTTCAATTTGAGCTGCTCTGATCATGCAATATTACACTTCACAGAGGCCAGTGCTCTTGGCCACACAGCACAGCACACTTATACCAGACAAATTTTAAGACATTCTGAACTTAACATTTAATTAATTTATTTATTTTTGTATGAATTTGAATGGACTTCACCCAAAAATGAACATTCTCTCATCACTGTAATTTCTAACATGTGTGTTTGTCTTTCTTCTGCAACAAAAAGAAGATTTGTAACAACACGAGGGTGAGTAAATGAAGACAATCATAATTTTTGTGTAAACTATGCCTTAAAGTCTGGATAAACAGCTGACAATAAATGGCATTGTGACTTAAAGTTTAGAGATTTTCTTGGGACTTGGTGCTCTTCTAAAATTGTGGTATACCATCAGAGTCTTTTAAGGTGTCTCTAATATTGGTTGGACTGTCATAGTGAAGCACTCTCTCTCTGACAGTGCATTTCCAAGATGACAAAATCCATCCTCCTGTATTGATCAGTTATTCTACTATCCCCCACTGGCTACATCTCACGCTCCTCCCCGACTGGCTCCCTATTGATCTTTAGCAGTGATTGGTCGAGCGGTAATTTGAGACGGACATTGACGGATGGCTAGCAACTGTTTTTCTTTCTTCTCATCCTCTTTTCCCAGGGTGATGAAGTCATAATGCAAGTGACACTGCCAGTCTGAGACCAATTGGGTGAGCAATAACCTTTAAAGCCAATAGAAGCTGTCTGTACCGAAAGGGACTTCTCTTGTCCTTTACTGACACCCCATGGGTGTCTACTGGATGGTTCTCATAAATACAAACACCCAGTAATGGCTCAAGATCCCGTGCTGGCCAGTTGCTGACTACTTCAGCATGGCTGCACTGTTTTGGCCAACAAATTAAAAAAATGGGGTTGGGAGTTACTAATCAAATCATCACTTTTGATATGTCCATAAAAGGATGCAGTCTGAATAATTACTCTCCATACCATCAACAGAGAATAATAAAGAAATTAAATTAAATCATGATGATATTCTGAGGGTTGTAAACTGACACTTTATTCTAAAACTAGAGGACACTTAAAGAGTTAGTTAATGGCAGACTGATACTTAATTCAAGGTCATGAAAAACATTTCTCTATTTAGTCTTCATTACATTTCAGCTTGTGCTTGATATATTTAAAATATTAATAATAATAATAAGCTTAACTTTTCAAGCTTGCAGACATCTCTTATGCATTGATATATTCAGCTACTATCTCTGGTTTGGCTGCATATACATGTAAATAATGACACCTCTGTGACAGGAGTGTATAAAAAAATATCAAAATAAAAGTTGCTTATTCTGGAACATTTTATATAGCTGCACCCATAAACAAGGCTGTTGCTAGTGGGATAAGGGCCTCATGGTTCTAATTCTCTCAAATCAGGAGGAGATGAATGGCATTTTTGCCTAGTTTATAAACATGGCATGTCTCTGATACATCTGGGCCAGAATTGATCAGCCAGTGCTTGTGATCTCCAGCATCTGTGACTCAGCAACTCAGCTTCTGGGTATACCACTTGTGATAAGTACCCATATGGCTGCCCCAGGAGTAGACTATTTAGTCACAGAGTCAGTGGGCCTCATTCATGAAACACGAGCAGAATAAATTTTTGTGTAAATTGTTTGTAAAGCCCCTTTTTTATGGATTCATGAAAATATTTGTATTTGCAAATTGTTAGCTGGTACGAAAGAAATTTACACCTGCTGCCGACCACGTGTCAATAGTGCATAAAAAAATTGAAAGTTCTTAGTTCTTTTAAGCAAACTGTTGACACTGCATTTTGATGCACTATGCACCATAATAATATTTCATGAATTTGTTTGCCCTGTTTGGATAAAAACACATCACAGGTCACTGTCACTTTTTACCCAGCTGCCCAATCACAGTGGAAGAGGGGTGGGACAAATACTACACCAACCATCACTCCTATCTGGCATATGGCCATTTAATCTCTTTAGCATTTATGCAATATACCTTGAGCTAAACCTGAGAATGAAGTCCAGAAAATTCCACAGTGTTCCTGGACATGTAATTTGCATAGTTGTAATTCATAGGTGGGGATTATGCAGATTGTGAATGAGCGTATACACGTGCCCCATTTACGAATGATTGGAATTCACTGACATGCATGTTTAACTATCAAATATGATGTTTACGGAGCGTTTTTGAATCCAGAGCAGAGTTTTCTGGAAGGGTCATTTTATGCACAAACTACTTCGAAAGTACTTTTGAAAGCTTTATGAATGAGGCCCAATGTCTGCAACATTGAACAACCCATACCCAAGCCATTTTGAGTTTAGTATAGCCTCCACCTCAAGTAAGACTGTCATTAGGACCTCCTCTGGAACTGGTTGAATGGTGTACACTGTAGAGCGCAGACATGACAGAGAGATCTCTCTCTCCCACATCCTGTCAAAGTGGGGCTGCTTGCCGCTGTCGCCTTTGGCTTGCTTAGTTGGGGACACTTGACATTTGATTTGACATTTATTCAACAGTGCTTTTGACACTATTCTTTAAGAACTGCTGTGCAGCCAAAATTATATACCAGTTATCACTGTAAAGCTGCTTTGACACAATCTGCATTGTAAAAAGCGCTATATAATAAAAGTGACTTGACTTGACTTGTTGGTTGAAGTGGAAGCTGATTCTCTGCTTCTATAGATTAGCGGCAAGTGATGTTGGAATCTGTGTTGGTTTAATAGAAGACTGACTGTTGTAACATACACCAATCTGATTATCTGATTATCTCTTCATCATGGCACCTGTTAGTTTTTTCCTCACAATTGATTTGTTAGAAGCAGTAATAATGGGCAAGCATAAAGACTCAGAGTTTGACATGGGCTAAATTGTGATGGGTAGATGACTGGGTCAGAGCATCTCCAAAACTGTGGATGTTACTTTGACATGTACCACCTACCTAAGCATTGTTGCAGACCATGTACACCCTTTCATGGAAACAGTATTCCCTGGTGGCTGTGGCCTCTTTTAGCAGGTTAATGCGCCCTGCCACAAAGCAAAAATGGTTCAAGAATGGTTTGAGGAGCACAACAACGAGTTTGAGGTGTTCACTTGGCCTCCAAATTCCCCAGATCACAATCCAATTGAACATTTGTGGGATGTGCTGAACAAACAAGTCCGATCAATGGAGGCCCCACCTCGCAACTTACAGGACTTAAAGGATCTGCTGCTAACATCTTGGTCCAGATACCACAGCACGTCTAGTGGATTCCATGCCTCGATGGGTCAGGGTTGTTTTGGCACCATAAGGGGGACCAACACAATATGAGGAAGGTGGTCATAATGTTATGCCTGATCGGTGTATTGTTACCAATAGAGAGTTCTGTTTCTTGAATTCACTGGCCATGTAACTATTTAGAAATGGAGGTCCTCGGGTTTTGGTCTGTAATGGAACTAACAGTCCTGGCTGTGAGGTCATTGGCGATATTAGTCCAGTGGTAGCCAACCCTGCTCCTGGAGGGCTACCTTCCTGCAGACTTCAGTTCCATGTAATAATCCTAAATAAATTAATTTGTTGGTTGAAGCATGTTTGATTGGGGATGTAACAAAACTCTGTAGGCTGGTAGCCTTCTAGGAGCAGGCTAGGCTCTCTATTAGACAAATCCACAAAGGGGTGGTGTTGACAGCAGCTAGACCACCTGGAGGTCCTAGTTGTATAAGTTCAATGGGCATAATGAGATCAGATCCAATAAGAAGAAAGATTGAGAAGCTTTCAAAGGAAGGTTGGAAAAACCTCTAAGTCTTGTAGCTTATTTGAGGTGGGACTGTCCTAGACATCCTCCTCTTGAGGTACTAGAGATTTTAACAAACATACCAATTTCTGTACCTGGAGCATGAACTTATGTAATGCTGTCTGTCATTGTAAGGGTTCTGTAACATTCTGCACGAAATAGGGCGCAGATGCAATTGAGCAGATAAGAGGGTTTTATTAACAGGAATGAAAACAAGGACAGCAAGGAGAATGAGGCGTGAAACAGTTCAAACAGCAGGGAAGGGCAGATGGCATGAAGACAGGCAGGAGGGATGACCACTGTCACAGTCCAAGTTGATGATGACCTAGAGAACAGTAGAGGCAGTGCCAGAGGAAAGACTAGGCAAGAACACCAGGAACCCGCATCTTGATGTAGATTTCAGATGTAGCGCTAGTCTTGCTGCCAGGTAGCATCAGAACCAGAGGCTTGACACTTGAGAGTTTGACTGCTGCACTAGTCTTGCTGCCAGGCAGTGGAGGTCAGTGGCCAGGAACTCAGGATACAGGGCAGGGCAGGAACAGACAGATACATACAAGACTAGACAACAAGATAACAGGACAGAAATAAACAACTAAAGAGAGAATCAAAAAAAAAAAAAAAATAAACTGAAAATAACAATGACGAGAGAAACAAAAGTAATAAAATAAATATATAACATAATATAATTAGAGTAAAACAAAAGAACTATGATCCAAGAAATAAATAAAAAAAACTGGAATTGCAAAAGAAAAGCAGGTCAGACAGGAAGAAATAAGAACTGATGAAGAAAATATACAGAAATAAAATTCTAAAGCAAAATCTACCCAAAACTAGGTTAGAAAACCCAACCGAATGTACAAAAGCTAAAACTAAGCAAAAGCGGACTAGAGAAAAACAAAATACAGTAGCAACAAGGATACTCTGTTACTGAAAAATAAGATAAAAAATAACTAGAGCAAGAGCTAAGATAACTTTAAGAGTGCAAACTAGAAAACACCATAAAGCACACAACGAACCAGCAAAGATGAGGGAAAGAGGCAAAATATAAAGGGACCAGCGCACATGAGGATCAGGTGAGCACAATCAGTGAAATGAAGACTAGACAAGGACTCTGTTCATCTGGGCCAAAATTGATGAGCCTGTATAAGTACCTCCAGTGTCTGCATTTTAACAACTCAGCTTCTGGTAATAACATTGTGATTGTTATAACATGGTTATAACACTATAACAAGTGACTGACCCAGGAGTAGACTATTCAAAGTCAGACAGCGAACTTATTGATACAAATAGCTGCACACACACAAACTCAAGTGAATAATGACACCTTTTGGTCAGAAACATAATATAAGTGTATAAGGAAGTATCAAAATAAAAGTCTTTAATAAAAGACCTATATGTTCTCTCTCTTTTTGGTGCCTAGTACAGGATTGTCTTTGTCATTTTGCCTTTCTTGTACCTCTCTTGCTCTCTTGTCTTGTCATGTATTGCTGGAGCTTTCTGCCCAGTCAGCCTGGGAAGTGGGCTGGGCAAATTGTGGACATGGAGAAACCAGGGAGTTGCCCTGTCTTTCCTGAAATAGCATTTTGAATTCTCCCTGGCCATGGTTTGCCCTGTCCAGTTCCTGATCCCCTTCTCCTAACACTTTCAGCAATCCTCTTGTGTTTTGAAGGCAACAGCATAATATACTCTTGCTGTATAAAATGGTTTTAAGTCATCTTGTAATGCACATGATCTCTTGTACATGTGTAGATGTATTTAAATTTACAATTTTTTTATAATTTCATAACTGAGAGTGTTTATTCACATTATGCACCAGAGAAACTAAAATTTTCAACTTCCACCTTGAAAATTTTGTTCCATTGTAATGTTTTCTTACATTGTAATTGGTGTGAAAGTGATGTATTAATATTGAGAACATTCAAAAGAGTAAAAGTACTTTATTGGGACCAATGGTTCCATGAAGAATCTTTAATATCCATGGAGCCTTTTCATTCCAAAAAACATACTTTATGCTGGAAAAATGCCCATTAAATTATTAAAATGTTCTTCACACTAATAATAAAAAAGTTATCTTAAGAACTTGGGGATGCAGCATATCAGTGAAAGCAAAGCATGAGGGACATGGTTCTTCTATGGCATTGCTGCGTAAGTCCACTTTTGGAACTTTTATTTTTAATAGAGTAGTATAGTCAATATTTGTCGTAAAAACTGTAAGAAGTGTGAGATTTTGAGACGTGCTTTATTTATAAATCCAAAGAACTGGATATGGAGAACTGTACAACTTGCATCTACAACCAAAGGGAGGACAAAGTTTTTGGTTGTGGTTCAAAAATTAAACTGTAAATATATAAACAAATTACCACCTGCATATGTGACCCTTCCATTTCATTGACAGGAGACCAACATCATGTCTGGGTCATGATTTTCCAGTGTATGCACTAAACAGAATAAGGTGAACAGTGAGCATTTCAGTACTACATAAACCCAGCTGGATTTCTTTTTTTGGATTTCTAGTTTTGTAAAACTGAAATCTATCCTGTAATCCTGATTTTAGCTAGCTTTGTGGTACAGGCCTCATGAAACTTCAGACATCTTTTTACACAATGAGTCATTCAGATGGAGCATATTAAAGCTCATTTCATACTGCTAGCAATGTTGTTAGTGCATGCAACCAGGCATTGTTCTTATTATGAAAATGCAAATTATTATTTTAATTAATATGAAAAAAAGGAGAATTAATTTAATTAATCTAAAAACAGTTCAGCATGTAGACAGTGTTTCAACATATGTAAATTTAACAGAGGCCAGCTAGTAAAGAGCTGTGCAAACCTCACTGCCCTGATCTCAAGAGTCGCTTTTGCACTGATGCTAGAGGCTGCGGTCTTTAGCGGTCCTCCCATGCCGGTGACGCTGGTTCAAATCCTGCTTGGAGTGGTGTGAATATGACCAGCCACATAAACTCACTTTTAAACTAGCTGAATTGAATATAGCCCAATAAAATGACATGTCCAAATCAACTCAAATGAATCTCATTCAGTTTACTATTAACTAGTGATAGCTTGTTAGCATTCAGTCATTCCATATTGAGTAAAGCAACATACAGAAGTCATTTCATGACAACCCTCAACCTAAGCACACTTCAGCATGGTAACCCCTAAAATGTCAACATAACACATAACATAAAATTAATATGTAACATTTCAGGTCATTTTATTCTTTTTTAATCTTTCTCAAAAACACTATTTCATTTCAACATTTCACCTCCACATCCAGTCTCAAGCAGAGTATGTTGGAAACTAGAAATTCCCTGCCCAGTTTCTGTTAATGCCAACAAAATAGTTCAATAGTCCAAAGTAGTTCCAACACAAATGGATTAAGTATTTATTTATTTTTTACCAATTTAAGTTGACTGCATACGATTAAAATATTTTGTGAAATAATTGTGTTGTATTTGTTTGTTTGTTTTATTTATAAAGCACAATTAAAACAACACCAGGTTGACCAATGTGCTGTACAATAATAATTAGAAAGGGGAGACCAACAGCACAAGGAGAAATAAATAAACAAGATAAAACAAACATCATAGGCAAGAAAGATACCCACTTAGTTCACTCAAGGCGTTGAGCCAAATGCCAACTCCAATAAATACAATTTCAGGTTTCTTTTAAAAGAACCTAATGTAGGTAAAAGTCTAAGATACAGAGGCAAGCTATTCCAGCGCTTCGGAGCCACTACTGAAAATGCCCGGTCACCACTCATTTTTAATCTAGTTCTAGGAACATCTAGAATCATCTGGTTTGATGACCTTAGGTTCCTTTGAGGTTTATGCAGATGCAAAAGATCATTTAAATAAGATGGAGCCAAATTATGTAGAACTTTATAAACTAAAATAAGTAATTTAAAATCAACTCTGTAGTGAATTGGAAGCCAATGTAAAGTACCTAAAATGGGTGTTATATGTTGATGATATTTGCACATTTTAATTACAGTAGGTGCATTAATCAAGCAACAACAAAAAACATTTGTGAGTGTGTAGAATACAAGTGTGTAAAATCATACATTTTTTTCAATACAAAGTTTAACTTGTGACATATTATTACAGTAGCTGACAAGAAATGGACAAAGTGAGCTCCTCTTTCTTCACCTCCATTTGTTGAATCTGCATGAAATCACTTTGCAAAAAGTTAAACTTTTCTCAACTATGTTGATGGACAAGCCCACATTCTGTCACAAAAAGCCACTCATGCCAATAGAAGTGGCCTGCTCTTGCTGAAAATTAATTCCAGGCTATTCCAAAAAGCAGGTTTAACTTACTTTAACATTAACCCTGAACTCTGAGTTGATTAAACCAAACACTGTTTGCTCACAGTAATCACCTCCAGAAAAGCGGTTTAGTTAGTCCACAGTGAACAGACAAAGACACTCTAAACAGTGCACTGGATCCTTAAGTCATTATAGAAAAGAACACTAATAAGAAAAAAATGAACACTAATTGAAAACCTGATGTTTCAAGAAATACTGGCAAAGGTAACACACCTGAATAAGCTTAGGAGCGAGAGATAATGTGAGCAATATAGTTCATTAAACTAAAAATCCTTCTATCCTTGTAACATCTAGCTAAGAGCTTTCACACATACAGCCTTTTTAATTTGGGATAGATGGGAATAGACTTGGAATAGATGGGAAGATACCAGTAAATTACAATTTTGCTGCTACAGTTTAAGCATAAGATTTCAGGTATGAGGACATTCTGATATCAACGTAGAGTCAACTTAGAGTCACATAAAGTGAAGTCACCCACGTCACGTCGTTGCTCTAACCAACGTTATCAGAAGAATCCATTCAACATTAAACTGAGTTGCAGCAGACTTCAAGTTCCCAGCATGCTTTGCATCACACTGTGTTAGGAGAATAAATGTTGAAATTGAGGGTTATTTTGTGTGTTTTTGCACAAGATTGATACAGGTGAAGATTATTTTGCTATTTAAAGGTATTTCTGCAATGTTAAATTGTAGAGTTACTATCGTGGTGAAGAGTAGTGCCTGTGGTTAGGTCGAGAATGGGCTGTGAAACTTCAAGGTTATATATACATGCTGATTCATGCAAGCAAACAGTGATAGTCTCTTTGATAGTTACATTAATGCATGCTAGTGTACTGTTGCATACTAACTCTTAACAATAGAAATTAGGTGTTAGTTTATTCAGTATTTCAATTTAATTGTAATTAAGAAGATTGCACAGTACAAAGTATTTTTTTTTAAGTTCTACTAAAATAATCTTTGAGTTAATTAAAAAATTTGAGTTGTTTACTTAAATTTTTTGAGGTAATCGGTGTGTACAATAATGTTAACTATTCCGAACTTATTGGGTTTTACTGCGTGGCAAACAATATTGCAGTACAGTGCACTTAAATATTAAGTAAAAACAATTTTTTTTAAATTAAACGTTATTTATAATTATTGTTTACTTAAAAAATTGAGTTCCTTTACTTACATTTTTTGAGGTAATCGGTATCTACAAAAATTTTGAGTATTCTGAACTTAATGGGTAGGACAGTGCATGTGGCGTTGCTTGTCATATTCCTATAGTTGTGGGGTGAATTAAAGGTGCATTTAACAATTTCTGAAAAACTCTGTTGTATAATGTTGTGGATCAACCCGAGCGGCAAAACAAACTTTTAGCCAATCAGCAGTAAAGGGCGTGTCTACTCATGACGGGGAAGGAGAGAGAATGTGCAAGAGGGAGATGTAACACAGTTTGTAGATACGGGAAGAAGGAGGCGGGAACCAGCGAATGTTCAACAAAACTTTAATTCAAAATAAACAAAGAACAAACCGAAAGTAATACCGGCGCGCCTTGCAGGTGATGCTCATTATCACTTGCGTCACCGGCCTCGCGCTGTTCCCTCACGGCTCTCGCCCGCCCTGCTCGTCACAGGAGATTTGAGGAAAGAATGTGAAAAGAAAATGGCTGAGAAATATTACAAAAGATGGTCAGAGGAATATCACTGGAAAAAGAAGGGTTATGATCAGGCAAGAGCTTTAGGACCCACATTAATATTAGTAAAGCTTTCCAGGTTTGAGAGACCTAGTGGGAAGACCTGAAAATAGATGCTGAGGTTGCATTGTTTCTGCTCCATACCTGAGTAACATTGGCTTTGCTGTTTCACAGATCAACATATGCTTTTTTTTTTTTTTATAATGTTAGCTATAACAACAATAGTGTTGAGTTTCATTTTTGGTCTGGAGCTGGTGTGCTGCTGCCAATTAACAACCAACTCTTGCATGTATATACTCTTGTGTACTGTATGTTCATTCTTTGTTCTTTCTTGTCATTCGTTTACCATCTTCACTTTATTCTTCACGAAGCATTATTTTGCTTCACTTTAGCTATAAAAACAGACATCCACTCTTACATTTTGTGTTTGTGAATTTTGGGGGAGAATGAAAAGTGCGTTTGTTTGGGTTGATTTCAGATATCAACAGTGTTCAACAATGATTCATAGAAATCACTTACTGCACCTTTAAATAATGAAGCAGAATTTAAATTACAATTTAGTAGCAACAAAGCACATGAGCATGGCTCTTGCAATATCCACCATTGTTCTCATAAGCAGCTGATCAAGTACAAGAAGTGACCAAGTCTTGACCATTTATTTCACTCCTGCAACCCCCCCTTACTGTAGCCGTCTACTCTCGTCTACTTTCAAGACAAGATGTTTGTCACCTCAAATAAACCTACTCTGCAGCCTCTCACATTTTTAAAAGTAAACACTGTAAAAAATTGGCAGGAATTTACAGGAATAAAGAGTATTGTATAATAAATTACTGTAGTCAGAAATTTGCTGTGAAATCCATGCATGCTGGGTCTTAAAAAACAAACCGCTATGCAACATAAGCAGAATGATGCGAACATCACAGTAATTTACTGGTCTTATTTTACTGTGAATTCACATAATAAAGTTGTCTTTAACTGTGCCACTGCAAGAAATGTGATTGTTTACCACTGTAATTGTGTCAAGTCACTATAATACTGATTAGTGTTGTATTTGCTTGAAATCTTCTGAAAATATCTGATCTAACCAAGTCAGAAGTATAACAAATGTAAATATTTGTAACAATGCTGACTGGCCAAAATATGAAGTAATCTAATTGGCTGATTTTAAAATTCATAACTGTTTGCAGATGGATCTTTCACAACAGTGAAGTAACTGCATCAAAGATATAACATCTTGCAACATTTTTCTTACAAGCATCACCTAATGATGCTCAAATATCAATAATTGACATAAAAAACACGACAATGGTGACACTCAACAAATAAAAAAACATTACAAAATAAACCAACAACACAAACTGCTATAAGTAAAGCAAAAATAAATTCAGCAGCAGGTAAATCCAAATAGTATCAAAAAAAAAAAAAAAAAAAAAAAAAAAAAAAATCTACAGATTAATCGGTCCCACTTTATATTAAGTGGCCTTAACTACTATGTACTTACATCAAAAAATAAGTACAATGTACTTTTGCTGCTGTTGAGGTGGGATATGAGTAAGGTTAGGGAAATCTTTGGTGGTATGGGTAGGTTTAAGGGTAGGGGTAAGGGTTAAGGGATGGGTCAACAGTGTAATTATAAATGTAATTACAGAAATTAATTACAGATGTAATTACATGCAGGTGTTTTTAAAATATAAGTACAATGTAAAAACATGTATGTACACAATAAGTGCATCATATCAAATTATTAATTGAAATGTAAATACATAGTAGTTAAGGCCACTTAATATAAAGTGAGACCAATTAATCTATTCATGCTGGGTACCTTCATAGTACATATACACTGAATAAATACAGTGTGATGTTGTTTTTTTACAGTCATTTTGCATTTTCCAGTACTGTCAACTCACAGAAAAACAAGCTTTTTACAGTACAGTAAATTGCAGGTAAAGTACTGTAGATTTTACAAGAAATTTCTAAGAGAGCAGTTAGATACAAGAGAAGTTCTGCTGAAATTACTGTGAAGTGTAATTATTAACCTGGAATATACTGTATTTTCACACAAATGTTTTTAACTGTGCAGCCCTCAAGCTTCAAACAGAAAAATGGCCATGAACAACAAGCCATTAGATAACATGCACTAGTTCATCTGGTATAGTGGCATCTCGGGTGCAGACGGCTGGAAGTCGAGATACATGGCTTTGACCCATTGTATAATTAACACATTAATTTACAGAATTAGTTAATACTAGGTGTTGATAGGGAATTAATCCATGATGACACATTTAGTTAATAGCAATTCATATATGACCTAATAGTTGCTGATGTGGCAGTCATTAATGAATGGTTAAAGCTGGATGCTCACTGTGCGATTTATAATAGTCCTTTAAAGGTGCCCTAGAACTTTTTTTTAAAAAGATGTAATATAAGTCTAAGGTGTCCACTGAATGTGTCTGTGAAGTTTCAGCTCAAAGCACCCCATAGATTTTTTTTAATTCATTTTTTTAACTGCCTATTTTGGGGCATCATTATAAATGAGCCAATTCAGGGCTACTGGCCCTTTAATTCTCGTGCTCCACACCCACGGAGCTCGCGCTTGCCTTGAACAGTGCATAAACAAAGTTTACACAGCTAATATTAGATAAATTCAATTTTTCATTTGAGGGCACCTTTGAAATTGTTGCTTGTCAGACTGTATGAACATGATCTTCATGTCACACTGTGGGATCTCATCTGTCATTTATGTCAGACTGTACGACGTGTGCATGAAAACAGAGTTTTACATCTTCTACCTATACACATTCACTGACTGTGAGCTGCATTACACGCGGGACTGAAATGGTGGCTAACAAAGAAAGAACTCTCTAGCTTTAATTTTGATCACAGCTTGTCTTGAAAAATTTGATGGTCATTGTAGGAGAAGTCACACTGCAGGATTGTGCGCAAAACCTTCTGACACTGCCAAAATTTCATCAGAGGTAAAATTTGATCGCAACAGTCATTAATTGGCTGTCAGTGAATATGTCAAACTAACGATCAAAGACTACAGATTTTAACCTAGGATCAGAGAAATCTTTTAGGATTTTCAAAATTTGTCTTAGACGACCAAATTGTTGCAAAAATCATACAGTGTGCAACCGGCTTAAGGTCTTTGTGTGTCATATATTAACTCAAGATAAGTATGAATTAATGCATATTAGTGCACTCGTATTGTGAAATGTTCCCAGAAAGTTAATTCGACAATTTTAGGTACTTTACTGTGTTTAAAGGATTAGTTCACCTCAGAATTAAAAATTCCTGATAATGTCATCCAAGAGGTTTATGTCTTTCTTCAGTCGAAAAGAAATTAAGGTTTTTGATGAAAACATTCCAGGATTTTTCTCCACACAATGGACTTCAATGGGGGCCTATGGGTGGAAGATCCAAATGTCAGTTTCAGTGCAGCTTCAAAGGGCTCTACACGATCCCAGACGTGGAATATGGGTCTTATCTAGCGAAACGATTGGTCATTTTCTAAAAAATAAAATGAAATTTATATACTTTTTAACCACAAATGCTCATCTTGCACTGCTCTGCGATGCGCCACACATTACGCAATCATGTTGGAAAGGTCACGCGTGACGTAGGCAGAAGTACAGATCCAGCGTCTACAAAGTGAACGTGCAAAGACTAAGTCAAACGGCCTTTCCAAAAAAAGGTAAAACAACGATTTCGGATGATTTCAGCTAAGTGAAAATTAGATGTTTTTCGCCCTACCGCGGTACTTCCGTGACCTTCCCAACATGATTATGTAATGCGTGGCACATCACAGAAAATATTCTGGGGCCATGAAAGTTTTGTGAAAATGATCAAAAATGCTGTCGCTGGCGGGGAAATGCTTGAAAGCGGCTTATGAATCATCATTTTCTTTGATTGCAGTATTTTTTAAATAGAATAAACTGAGGCCAGGGCCATCACTTAAAATGCATACGGCATAAGGACATATATTTTAGGGTGGAGACCATAGAACTTTAGGGCCAAGGTTAATGTGCCTGCCTGGTTGTCTCCTCCTTATTGAGTGTCATTCTGCCTAACAGCTCTTTTTTATTCCATGGAAAGAAAAAAAGTCATCCAGATTCTGACCAACATGAGGGTGAGTAAATGATGACTGAATTTTCATTTTTGGGTGAACTATCGCTTTAAGGCTTTTCTTCCCGTCATTCTTGAGCGTGCACGTGTCATCTCTCTCTTGTTCCAGGCTCGCGCTTGTGCTTGTGCAGGGAGTAATTTCAGTGTGTGGTGAGTGGACAGTACCTCCACTGGGAGTGCTGGCAATCATGGGGGAAACAATGTTTACATCGATCAGCTGTCAGGAAGATTTATGGCTTCATTTTGCTGTAATAGAGAATTAGTGGGAAGATTATCAGGGACTCAACACTGGCGCATGTTACCTGTGTCTAGGCCAGCAATTTGTCTCCCTGAAGCAGCATAACATTTGTGACAGCACCAGCACTCGCCCTAATTCAATCAAGAGAAAATGTTGGAATTAATTTGTTACAAGAAAATTTAAATATGTTCAGCAGACCGTGGCTGTGGAGTGGAGAGGGAAAACTGCTGATTTATAGTCCGGGCAAAATATCGATCCTCTTCTATCCAGGGCCCTTGTGGAGGGTTTAATGTGTAATAATTTCCAATTTAAAGCTGCTCTCAGAGATCAGCAGGTCTTTGTCAAATGACCTGTTAGGATGGTAATGTTGGTGTTTATCTGTCCCAGCATCTTTAACGCATCAGACATGGATTTTATTGTGAATCACGCACACCCGCTAGACCCTTAGTGATAAGACACATGTAAGGAAATCAATGCATGTAACCTGTCTGCTCAGTAATTACAAAAGGCCAAATGCATGAGGCAGGAGTGACTTACAGCAGGGAGAGAAAGACAATTGCAGGATTGATTCTTTCTTTCTTTCTTACACACTGCAAATTGAGTTTTGCATAAATATTCTTACAGCTTTGACAGTGATATCATTGTCATACATGCTTTCAATGACATGATACACATTGTGTGCTGTCTTAAATATAACATAAAAGTAAAAAAAAGGGTCATTGTTCAGCTGAATTCAGTTCAGTGTTGATTCAGTTCCATTGTAAAAATCATCAATTATTAAATTAGTTAATTTTATTAATAAAGCAGTTCTGCACAAAATAGTGATGTCATTGTCCAGCTCAGTTCAGTTCTCACTCAACAGTGTCAGTACAGTCAAATCAATAATATTGTTGAATATTACAGGGGTTAGTTCACCCAAAAATTAAAATTCTGTCATTAATTGCTCACACTCATGTCGTTCCACGTAAGACCTTCCTTCATCATTCATCACACAAATGAAAATATTTTTTGATAAAACCTGATGGCTCAGTGAGGTCTCCATTGACAGTGAGATAATTAACACTTTCAAATGCCCAGAAAGTTACTAAAGACGTATATAAAATAGTTCATGTGATTACAGTGGTTCAACCTTAATGTTGTGAAGCGATGAGAATACTTTTTGTGCACCAAAAAAACAAAATAACGACTTCATTCAACAATATCTAGTGATGGGTGATTTCAAAACACTGCTTCATGAAGCTTTGAAGCTTTACAAATCTTTTGTTTCGAATCAGTGGTTCAGAGCGTATCAAACTGCCAGAGTCACATGATTTCAGTAAACAAGGCTTTGTTACATCATAAGTATATAGGAACATTTCGAAATTTCAATGGTTCACGTGACTTTGGCAGTTTAGGCTTGGTACCCAACACTCTCACAGTACTTTGATGTGTACATCGATCGGTCTGCGCAGCGCCAACGCATCTCGAACAAGCCTTCAGAGACACGCTCTGAACCACTGATTCGAAACAAAAAGTTCTTAAGGCTTTGAAGCTTCATGAAGCAGTGTTTTGAAATCGCCCATCACTAAATATTGTTGAATAAGTCGTTATTTTTTTGTTTTTTTGCGCACAAAAAGTATTCTCGCCGCTTCATAATATTAAGGTTGAACCACTGTTGTCACATTAATTGTTTTAAATATGTCTTTATTAACTTTCTGGGCATTAGAAAGTGATAATTATCTTGCTGTCAATGGAGGCCTCACTGAGCTATCGGATTTCATCAAAAATATCTTAATTTGTGTTCCGAAGATGAATCTTACGGGTGTGGAACGACATGAGGGTGAGTAATTAATGACAGAATTTTCATTTTTGGATGAACTAACCCTTTAAGTGGCCCCAACTAAGCAAGCCAGTGGCAACAGTGGCAAGAACCTAAACTCCATCAGGTGACAGAATGGATAAAAAACCGTGGGAGAAACCAGGCTCAGTCAGAGGAGCCAGTTCTCCTCTGGCCAACAAACGAACATAGTCAAAAGCCAGAAATCAGATTGTGGATTGGTAGCATTCAAATATTTCGTCCAGTTCCTTTTGCTTGAAGATCGGTGTGACGAGCAGGGCGGGCGAGAGCCGTGAGGGAACGGCGCGAGGCCGGTGACGCAAGTGTTAACGAGCATCACCTGCAAGGCGCACTGGCCTTGAGTCTCTCACGGAGGAGCTCCAGGAGCATAAAAGGAGGAGCCTGGATATTATTTTATGTTTTATTATTTTATGCCGAAACCCAGGAGGAAGGAGGGACATGAGAGCCCTCGCTGCTGAGGGGGATCGCGGTGCTGCGGAGTTCAGGCAGTGCGGGACTGAAGACCGCGAGAGGCTGCCCGAGGCGGTGGTGCTGGAGCCTGGTGAAAGGTGGGACGGAGACCCGGATGCCGTGCTCCTGGGACGAGGTGGGGTGGCTGCTGTCCTAGAGGGAGTGGAGGGGCTCCGTCGTCCACCGTGAGCCGGAGCCTGCTACCATCCGCCATGAAGGGGAGGAGCAGGGGACGGCGGACTCGCTGCCTGCTGCCCTCAACCAGAGGAGCCATCGCCGGCCGCCAGGAGGTGGTCGAGGATCGGGCAGTCCACTGAGCGTCCAGTGCCACCGCATGGCACCACGAGGAAGAGCCTCTCGGCAGGCTGAGGACCGAGCGGCAGTGTGTCTGGGAGCCGGACCCAGAATTTTTTTTTTCTTTCTCTTTTTCCTCTCTCCCCTCTCTCGTCCTGTCGCTCTTCTTGCTTCCGTCTCCTTTCTCTCGTCTTGTCTCTCCTTACCCCCAGGGGCTGCGGCCGCCGAGACAGGCCCCGGGGGGGAGTAGAGCACAGTCTCGGGAGTACCCCCCGGCCTGCGAGGGGCGATGGGGGTATGTGACAAGCAGGGTGGGTGAGAGCCGTTGACGCAAGTGTTAGCATCACCTCGGAGGCGCACCGCCCTTGAGTCTCTCACGGAGGAGCTCTGGGAGCATAAAAGGAGGAGCGACGACAGTGAAGGACGAGAGAGGATAATGATTTTTATACTATGCAAACTGTATATTCTATCCCCTACCCCTACCCCTAAACCTTCTCATCACTCAAAACTTTCTGCATTTTTAGATTTTCAAAAAACACCACTTAGTATGATTTGTAAGCTGCATATTGTCCCCATAACATAGGGTTTCCCTACACGCACACACACACACACACACACACACACACACACACACACACACACACACACACACACACACACACACACACACACACACACGCACACAGAGAGACAGATGGAGAGAAAACCTGCTCTGACCTGTTAGGGTTTCTCCTCTCCTGTGTGTCAGTCAGTCTACACACAGCAGAAAACTCTTCATCATTCTCTCCTTCATCCCTCCTTTGATCCATGTCTCCATGTTCTATCAATATAGTGAGAATTTTTCATATTTAAATTGATATAAAAAAATAAATAAAAAAAACTCTCCAGGACTCACTCATGACAGATTGTAGATTCACTTTCATTCTGTTTTTCTCTTTCCCATATATTAGATAAAAGTAGAATAACAGTAAATCTGTTCTGCACTGTTGTATATGAATCAACTTAACAGATTACAGAACAGAGTTAGGCACAGCAAAAAGGCAAAGCATACCCATTAGCATGTTGTAATTGGTGCCTAATTAATTTCTCTAACCATGAATACATTAGGGCTGCATGGGAGACTCAGGCAAGGGTGATTTGTTTTAGTATGGGCACAAACATATGAATAAACATTAAATCAGACCAGCAGGGCCTACAAGAGTTTTTTTCTTTATTTATATTGAATATAATTGCCAGGTGTGGAAGAGACAGAACTTTATGATCCAGCAGGAATAATGTGAGCCATACATGCACCCAAGTCTTTCTTTCTTTTCGCTCTTATTTTCAATGATGAACACTCAGTAATTTTTGAGGACGTCAGCAACTGTTACATCTCATCTCAAGGATATGTTGCCCTGTAAGCAGTGGCAGATTTAGGTATGGGTGACATGGGCAGGCACCTGGGCCTGCATCTTGTCTGACATCATGACACTGTGTAGGTAAATTAGGCAGAGAATGGGGAAGTCAAATATCCATCAAATAACACACCTCTAACTGTTCTGTGTGCAAAACTCCACACAGAAAAGTTCTAGACTCAGCCGGGACTCGACATAGCGATGCAGCCATTCCGTCCACAGCATCCACACCGCAAACAATGCCAGGCGGGCAGGCCGGCGGGTTCAGGTAGGCCAGATGAAACACGGCAACGAGCGGCATAGTGGGGCACACCACCACGGGAATCATAAAATGAATTGTCCAGTTAAAGTCCAGGTGAAGTGTGTAAGACATAAAAACACAATTTAACAGGACAAAACAGACAAACAGCCTGGTGTGAAGCGGCAGCCAAATGCGCACAGCGTACGCGCACCGGAAACACCGGAAAGGTAATCACCTTTTTGTTTGTTAATAAAGAAAGACTGCCGTGACTAATTTCTTATAGTTTTATGTTAGTGTTTATTTTTGATAACTGTATTAGAATAAAATGCAGTACTTCATTATGCAGTGAATACTGAACTGTTTTGCCAACACAAGAGTGTGTTTAGTTTGCTGTGATAATTGTTTTGAGAGCAACTACATTCATTTGGAGAAATGTGTCAAATAGATTGTGAAAATATGTAACTGTAGTGTATTATTCAATGTGTAAACATGACGTTTTGTTGGACTAAATGCATATCAGTACGTTCAGCAGTACATTTTAAGCATATTTCAAAATAAAACTATGAAATTTTGGTCTTAGGTCTTGTTTAGGTCTTGTTGTGGTTTGTTTTTTCATTGTTTCCTTGTCCCTTTGTTTTACTTTCCCACTCTTCATTAGTTAGTATGGATTTTGATTAGTCATTTACACCTGTTCTGTTTTTCCCTTGATTACTCCCTGTGTTTAAATTTCCTTTGTTCAGTGTTCGGTCTCATTTGTATTTATGTGTAGTGGTTATGTTTTCCTGTGATTACTCCTGCGATCTCTTTTACGATCTTCAATGATTTCGCCATATTTGTGGAGTGGTTGCTGGTGAAATATAGATCCTTGTTACCATCAGCCTTGTAGAAGACATCCAGCCCCACTCCAGGCCCAGAGCCCAGCTAGCCATCACCCTGCTGTGTGGATTTGACTCCAGAGCCTGCCACAAATGGAGTGCTCAGGCCTTATGCAATGCACGAGTCAGCACCAGAGACAAGGACTGAGCCAACCATCACCCCGGAGCCTAAGCCCCACAGTGAGTCTGACCAGGTGCGTGAGCTGGCGACATCATGTGCCGCCATGGGAGTATTAGTGGAGTATGAGGTAATGGATAAAGACCCCTCCCACACTCCCATTACTGAGGGGGACTCCTGTGTCCCTGCTGGTTCTATCCATCTCAAAGTCTCCTGGGTCCTCACTGGTTCCACCCAGCTCGAAGGCTCTTGTGTCCCCACTGTTTCTATCCAGCTCAAAGTCTCCTGTGTCCCCCGGGTTCTGCCCAAGTTGAAGTCTCCTGTGTCTCCAGAGTTCCTGCCCAGCTTTCCTCTCCTGCCTCCTCTTCCAATAACAGCCAGTTCCTCAGCCCCACCCCCACATGCAGAGTGCAGTTATCCAGAGAAGGCCTGCGGGGACGAATTTCGCTGCCTTTGTGGAGTGGGTGCTGGCGAGCTGTAACTTGCCATTCACCAGCACCACTCCGGACCCAGACCCTGACCAGCAACCCACGACACGGAATGCCCACACGAGCCATAGCACGAGTGACCAGAACTCCACCTTGACCCACCGGTCCACTAGCTCCTCCTTGGCTCCAACCTCCCTCATCTCCACCGTGGCCCATCAGTCCACCAGCTCCGCCGGGCTCCCTCCGGCTCCGCCTTGGTCGTTCGTCGGCCTGCCCTCACCTCGGGACTGCACTCCTCTGGCTTTGCCTCGTCCCTTCGTCCCTCTAGCTCCATTGGCTTCCTCACTCCCTCCAGCTCCACCTTGGTCCTCTATCTCTCCAGCTGCACCATGGCCTTCTGGATCCCTGTCTGCACCTCGGTCACCAGAGCCGCCGGCCTCACCATGTCCTCAGTATCGCCTTGGCTCATTGGCATTCCCGTTACACCCTGGTCTCCTCTTCCACCTGCTCCACCTCAGTCAGTCGCCACCCTGTTGTCGTCAGCCCTTCCTCCACCATGGCTCCTCCCTCCATCGGCTCGACCATGGGCAGCCTGCCTCGCTGCAGTCTGGGTCCCACCTAACTCCTCCTGTCTCCTTGGCTCCTCCCACCATCTGCTCCGCCCTGGTCTCTCCTGTTTCCTGTTAGGTAGTCTCCCTGTCATTCTGCCTACCCTTCTACCTACCTCTCCTCGTCCTTCACCTGAGCCCTCTCCCTCCCTCTGCAGTTGGCCCATCTACAGTGCGAGGCCGCACCTTCTGAGGGAGGGGATGTACTGTCACTTTTGTGCTTGCATTTAGTTCTGTTCATTTGCCCTCATTGTGTGTATCCTGATTAGATAACCATCCACACCTGTTTCTGTTCTCCCTGATTACGTTCTCCCTCATTAGCTGCCTTATATAATCTCCTTGTTCTGTTCTGTGTTTGTCGGATCTTGTCTTTATGTTAAAGATGTGTACTTGCCAATTGGCCTTCTTCATCTTGTTCTCGTATTTATACACAACCAGCGTGACACTCGGGTCTTCCGGTCTCCAGCTCTGCCCAGTCAAGAGGATCCCCCTGCTTCGCCTCCAGATCCCGTCACTTCACTTCAGCCTGTCGACCTGTCAGCTTCGCCTTGGCTCCTCTCACCCTCAGCTCTACCAGGGACCATCGTCCTTACTGCACCCCCGGCATCCCTTACTAATATTTATTATTAATATTTTATGTTTTATTAGTTATTAATTGTAAACACATGCACTTGATAATATATCTCACTCGTAAATGCGTGCAAATAAGATATATCTGCATAAAACTGCACTCTAGATGAACCAAGAAACTTTTTTTAAATGGCAGCTCTTAAAGGGATGGGTTGCCCAAAACTGAAAATTCATTCATCATCATTACCTCAACCTCATGTCGCTCCAAACCTGTATGATTTTCTTTTTTCATGTAAAAATTACATGAGGGTAGGTAAATAATGAAAGAATTCTTATTTTGCAATGAACTGTATCTTTAATTCCTGAAAGGTGCCCTTATCAATTCACCAGAGAAGTGCTCACATTTAGTCAAGAACTTCAGATCATAATGTTGATGGGAACAGGAGAGAGAGAGTGTAACATTAGATTGTCCATTAAATGCATAAGAGCTATTATGATGGTATATAATAGCTTTAATGGTTTACTAAATCTAAACAGAAATCTAACCCAATACTCTTGTTGCTCATTTCACCATAGAAGTGATTTCACCAGTGGGATATTTTGTCTGCAATTTCTTTTTTAGAAAGCACACCCATGATGGAAAACATTTCATAGTTATTTCATAAGTGTTTTCTCTCACTCATCTGGGGAAAGCCTGACAGGTGAGTTATTAGATTGTCCCCCACTCTGATATACATATTAATTTATGCCATGACTGCTTGTGTCATTTAAATATATGCCTAGAGATGAAAGCGTCCTCAATAATTGCCTTAAAGGAGAAAAAAAGTAGCTGAAAATGATGCTATCATACGTTTGTTTTTGTGTGATTTTGTACCTCTAGTCATTCTATTTAAATACTGTATATTGTATACATTTTACGTTGTATAATTGTATTTTATTGTGTCAGTGTGTAATGAAACCTGCTACAAGCATAATCCACAGATGAGTGATGATTAATTCTGATGAAGACCTAATGGGAAGAAATTCAGAGAGTGCATAAATGCTCCTACACCAATAAACCGTATGACTACAACCATACAGATAAATAAAGTATACAGAGTCACTTTGTATAAAAGCATCTGCTAAAATTAATAAATGTCAATGTAAACACATTTACATAAAATGGTGGCGATGGAGCTACAATGATCAAATTTGATCAAATATCATCAGAACATCTCTCACTGTACAAAAACAATTGAATATTTTTAGTGTGGTTGTTGGAGGCTATTAAACTCCAAAGACTGTGATTTTAGACTGTCTTTAACTGTTCTGTGGAACATGAAGTGTTTTTCTTTGTGAGCATCTATACAAGGAACCAATACCTTTGAATATGTAACCTCTAAGGAATATTATAAGAAAACACAGAACTGAATTTAAAAGGCACCATTATAATACACACTTTTGCATTGGCCATTTGAGATACTTTCACAATGAGTGGCTAAACACAATTTCACAGTTAACTGGAGAAAACTGTGGTCACAATCCATTTTTTCTTGTGTAATGTGATGAAGATCTGAGTGACAACAGGATATTCAAAGAGAAAAAACTGTGGGTATAGGACGGGATTTGATTTTATCCATCAAGAATTGATGGAATGGTATTTATAGGGCATGTGGTTTTCTGGGAGGGGTTTACATAGGACATGGAGATGAAACTCTAAAGGTAGATCAACTAGTCAAAAGTTTTATAAAGACAATCATTTTGTTTAATTGTGCAGTCATTCACAATAAGATTTTAGGAAATGTATTAAGAAAGTAAAACTGATTTTACATGGACTTGAAGTCTCTCAGTGGGTTTGTACCTACATACAGATCTGAAGTTGCAGCCTGCAAACAAAATGTAACAAACATCAAGGTTTATGTGACCTGGGGTTATGACATTCTGTCCTCATTTATTTACTTTGTTTTTAATTAGTGTGTGTGTAGTGCAAGATAGCAGTATAAACATATACAATCTATTATTGCTGAGGTACAGAGTTACTGTACACAATGACTGTCACTTTATAGATTCATTGTCTCTGCTTTTCCAAAACAATACGTCTGTGAGACCTGTCTCAATGTTTTTATAGCAGTTTGAATTAATACCCATTTTGTCATCTTGATACACAATCTGTCTTTCACAAACTGCTGGTATCTCAGCAGAAGACACATTGTGCAACAGATAGTAGCTCATCAACAATGACGTTTAATCATAACAATGGACATCCTACATTCAACAAAGGGAAAAAGACTGTATTACCTTTTACTGATTTTGTGAAGTCTGTTTATTTTATACCTTCCCTCATCACACAGCTGTGTTGCTTATATTTCTTATTTGGACAGTTAACCATCCTCTGCTCCATGAAAACAAACACAGATTGTACAACACATACTGTCATTCAGACAGTAATTCTCTCTTGGTTGCGCTTGGTTGATTGTTATCTGTGCATGTAAGTAGCATATTTGCCACCATAGTAGCCAGATCGTCTATTCTTTGTTGCGGACATGACATAAACATGCAAGGACAAATGATGGAAGCCTGATATTTCCTGTCAAATTGAACCGACAGCTCTGAATATGAATCATTACTTTAGGCTCACTGTAGTTACTGTGGATAAGGCAAGAACATAGTTTTGAACAGATTTTTATGCAGTGGCTCAATGATTTACTTCAAATTCAACAAAAAATTCCTGTAATGTAAAAAAAGAAAAAAAAAAGAAAATTTTTTATTTTAGGCTTTTATCAGGGTTGCAATAGATTCCTCAACTGCATCCATTACACTACTACCAGTGGCGGACTGGGACAGTAAATCAGGCCGAGAATTTGACTCCACCCCAGGCCACCTCTGCTGCTGCAGTCACCACCACCAAATTCAAGTGTCCACCAGCCTGCTAAACTTATAGGGTAACCCTGTTAGTTGATGTAACAGGTAGACTACCATTCATAATATGAATGGATAAATAAATAAACCCTCAAAAACTCACTAGGAATAGACCATCTATACCACACCAAAGACAAATATAAAATTGGCTTACACATTTTAAGAAGGGATAATAAAAGATACATATTCACATGTTAAAATATTTATATTTTATATATTTCCAATGCTCAACTCAAGTATATCAAAAGTATCAGAAACACAAACAAAAACAACACAAACACAAAACAAACGGTTTGGTTTGTTTCATAGTTTTAGAGTCACGGTTTCGGTACCGTTGTTGCTATATTTATGGAAAAACTATACTTTCAAATATATATATATATATTTTCTCATATTATTTAGAATATTCTAACTACAAAAAAACAGCACAATTAAATATAATAGATTAAAGATACAAATAAAATAAACTGACTTCAGTTTTTTTTTTTAGGGAGGTCTGGCATTAGTTTTTAGGTACTGAAATTGAATAAAGTAATAATGTAAAACAGCATTGCATTTTGGACTATACATTAAAGATTATTCTTTATTAAAGTTACAAAAGCTTTTTAATCAAGAGCAGTGAGTGATTTCTTCGTTGTTGCTGTTCAATTAATATAAAGACTGTCACTTTAAGAGAATGCACTGATACAGTGTATTTAACAAGAGTGAATGGTTTGTCCACGGTTTTATTTTATTTTTTTCATCACTGTTGTTGTAATGTCTGGGAACCCAGAATGTTCATCCATCAACAGAAACATATATTAACTGAACCCTGATTGTTTTACGTGTTATTTATATTAAACCATATTACAGATGCTTCGTCAGATTTAAGTAGAACAGCGGTCCGAGTGTGGAGAACCGAACGGATCGATTTTTTTCCCCACCCTTGGTAAATATTATGTAAATGTAATTCTGACCGACCTGTTCCCTTACCGGCGAACATGGCTGGGATTTTGCAGCAACTTGCTGCGTCTGTGGCCAGGGCTTTTCTCATTTTTATGCGTTCCCTCTCTGCTCCTCCTTTGCGTTTACGCTCCATTTTTTGCACTATTTTTCAAGATAAAGCCTGCCTCTGTATATAGCCAATTATGCAGCGCTTCGCTGATGTTGGGTCATGTGGTGTCATTTTCACTCCGCGATCGCCTGATTCGTAGATTCATAAGTGCGTCAATTAATTCGCAGTTGCATACACGTCAGTCTGATCGACAGCACAGCGGCAGCCGGCAGGCCAGAATAACCATCAGGCCACCGGGAAATGTCCCGGTGCTCCCGACGGCCAGTCCGCCCCTGACTACTACTATGAAGCACCAAATAGACTTCGTTCTCTGTATTTCAAGCAGGCCCGTCACCAAGGGGGGGCATTAGGGGGCAGTGCCCCCCCAGATGACACAACGTGCCCCCCTAATAGTCATCCAGCAAACTTCCGATTGAGAGCAAAAACCTTATTCGTGGATCTGGCTATTTACATATTCCAGAACGAAATGTCTTCAGCAGCATTTAGCTCATAGGAAAACTCTCTCTACAACGGTTCGGCGATGGACTTGAGACTATTTTCTCACTCAAACCACTGCCTACCTGCTGCTGCTTCTGATTGCTTGTAGAGGGAAAAACTGCACATAACTACTGGTCTAGGATCAGTTAATATTAGCATATTGGCGAAACATATTTGGCAAATGATCCAGTGCGCCTCTGTGTTTGCGCTCTGAAGAACGACAATACTTTAGAACATTGGAGTGTTGAGCACTGTAGCTAATCACGAACAAATCTGTTGATTTCTAGAACGAATTATAATGAGGGAATATTTGCCAGCGTCTACAACTCAAAATCCACTCGCCGCTCAAAACGAGTTTTTGTTCAGTGCTAACTTAAACACCTCTGACTTGTCATTGCGTTCCAGAAATCAACAGATTTTGGTAAACAAAAAAATTATGTAAATTGTTATGTAATTAGGCAGTCAGTTTAATTCATTGTTACAGAACTTCTTGAGATCGCAATGAACTAAGATGAGCGAGATTTTTTACTGATTATAAAGAGAGCGCCTTTTGCGCACTCTCTGCCAAATTCCGTGTGCGTAATCTGTTAAAATGAACAGTGGTTTGTGAACGTAAACACTTTATTAACAAATAATAATTTATCAGCAGTGTTTATGTTGGGATATGTAGGTTGTGCTGTGACAAGTAAGTTAAAGCTATTTCGAGGAAATCTGTTTAAATATGTTTTTAAATGGAAATCGCATCTCCTTACCCTGGAGTTGGTTCACCCTCCGCCTGAGCATAAAATTCATATTTAACGCATTATTACACAAAACGGAACTCGAAACATAATTAAGCCGTATTTATTAATGACTATCACTCGGAGACCTGCCGCCTTCAACTATTTTAATGGTGAGTGCGCTCAAAAGTCTTAGTTACACTTAAATATGCTATAGATGTAGGCTAGCCTATTTATTGCTGTTTTGGTATGTATCATTTTTATTATTGTGCTGTTCGAGGAATTGAAAAGCTTTTGTGTCTCGTGTTTGCAAATTATATTGCCATAATGCAAAGGGGTTTCGTTTTTGGTGTAGTTTAATTAGGATCGAGTATCTTGTGTTTTTGTGGTAATATAGAACTTTATTTCATTATAGAAGTCTATTTCATTAATAATAAATACGGGACATTATTATTTTGGCGAACGTCTGTTTATCAGATTATAAAAATGTGTGCCCCCCTATGGAAACCGAATGCCCCCCCATTCTATATGTTCTGCCGACGGCCCTGATTTCAAGTCTTCGGAAGTCTTAAAATAGCTGTGTGAGGAAAACATTTAAGTCCAAATTTAAGTGATTATTAAAAGACAATATTCTTCTCCTCTGCTTAATATTATGATAAACCCACAAACTTTGTTTCTATTCAGTTGAAAGCGCATTACAGCACACTCAGTGACATGTAAGAGAAAAAAGTAGAAGCATAAACTTCATTGGCCCTCATAATATTGCATAGTACAGTTGTCATGCCAATTGGTATTATTACCATGCCCATTTTAAATATGCAGAAGCTAAAATAAAAACTGAAGCTAGGTACCATAGATGAAAGACATATGGTACCCAGGGTAAACAGTATACGACTCACATATTATGAAGTTGCATTTGATGTTCATATCCACCATCCTCAAATCAAGTCATTGTTTTGTTGTGTAATGCTTTTCACAAGTCAAGCACCAAGATTCACTTATGGTCATCGCATGCACAAGATCATGGTAAAACAATGTAGCTTATATTTTTAAGGGACAAATGTGACCGTGGACCACAAAACCAGTCATAATTTGCATGATAATTTGCAGTGGGCCAAAGATCATGTTCCATGAAGATATTTTGTAAATTTCCTACCATAAATATATCAAAAATGTATTTTTGTGAGTGGATATGCATTGCTAAGGACTTAAAGGTGATTTTCTCAATATTTAGATTTTTTTGCAACCTCAGATTCCAGATTTTCAAATAGTTTTATTTCGACCAAATATCGTCCCATACATCAATGGAAAGATTATATTTAGCTTGCAGATGATATATAAATCTCAATTTCAAAATAATTGACCCTTATAACTGGCTTTGTGGTCCATGGTCACAAATACTCATGTTTTCTAATATTCAACAAATTGTAATATGTGAAAACAGGTGAAGAGTTTTGAGAAATGTGTCCTTGTTTTGAGAATTTAAGTAATGGAGTTTGGGCTCACAGAATTATTTTTAGGCCTGGTTTCACAGACAGGGCTTAGATTAAGCCAGGATTAGTCCTTAGTTTAATTGGGACATTTAAGTAGCTTTTATAAACGTGCAATAAAAAAAAAATAAAAAAATGAAATATCAAAGTTGAAGGATATGAAAGATAAATGAAAGTTGCTTTCAGTTAAAACAGATCAAACATGCATTTTAGTCTGGGACTAGGCTTAAGCCTCGTCTGTGAAACCAAGGGTTAGTGTGTTAACGATTAAGAAAATCATTAGCACAGGGTCTAATTTCTCTATAAGACGGATACTTCTGCCTGGACGCAGAAAGGAGATATTTGTCATTTTCCAGGAAAATCTTGGTACTAACATTTATTTTACATTGTACACCATCCAATCTTACACAACACAAATTAACATAGGCTATAAAAACCACACCAAAAAAACTCAGACAGATGAACATAAATGCACAATTACACACATTCCCTTCAGACTCAGATATTTAGCTGGAGTTCAGGCAGCTGGGGTTTTCTGGATGTCCAGCCTCTCACACTTCCTGTGTGGCGGGCAGAGGTAACGGAACCCGTGTTCTCTTGTTAAAGTTTGGAGCCTGGGGACACATTTAAGACACATTAAGTGTTGGAAAACCCTCCATTTTCTACCTCCACATCCTATAGCAGACCTTTCACACACTAGTTTTCGCAGCATTGGGAAAACCACTGAATGCACACCGAGTTGTAACCGGGAATACAGCCAAATTCTGTGGCAGAAAAAATTTCACCACTTTTTCAAAAGTCAAAAAGTCACCATTTATGCCCAATGTGTAATCTGTGTCCTGAACCAAAAACACTGATGGTATGCATACAACTGTTAGTTCTGGTACTCAAATTTGATTAACCAAGTGGCATTTCATTAGTGCTCATATCCTAGGAAGTTTCACTGATTTTACTAATGCACAGACTGACAGCCTAGTTTTTTTTTTCTGTGACCATTTTTGTGGGTTACATTATAAAGTCAGTATGGGGCAACCAGTGACTGTCTTTATGAGTGAATCATTCACTCAACTGATTTGTTCAAACCACTGATTCATTCAGGAGCGAAACTCCACAATGATCTGTGCTCGAGAGACACACAACAGATGATTCTGCTTTGAGTTTGTTTTAAACCTTTTTTGTCTGGATCTAATAGTTTATACAAAACTCCAATTACGTATTTTCTTTTCAGTAGTAGTTCAATAATCTTTTATTATTCTTTGTTTTAAAAAACTGCTTATGAATGGAAAAATTAAAAATACTTTACATTATGCATTTGGCAGACACTTTTATCCAAGCCAACTTACAATAAAGGAACATAAGCAATTCCTCACAGAGCTAACCATATTTATTGAATAAACATTTATGAAACAGAAATTGTGATAATCTTTTATTTGCTATTGTGGCATATATCCACGTAAAATGTCTCGAACAGGGTGGGACTTGATTTAGTCCATCGGGAATTGATTGGACGTTGTTGTTTGCTAATTGCTGGGATCTCGTGAGTGACAGATTGCTAGAGGGAATGGATTATTGTCCCATACATTGTCAGAGAAGAAATGTCGTTGCGAGGGGGAGGGGAAGATAATGTTTCTGATTAAAGATTACAAGGGCACATGAATTTTAAAAAAATGTGCATGGATAAATCATTTATAATATACACTGCAATATTAAGTCAATTCTGATTTTATAGTGACTTGTCACATAACTATGTTTTAAAAAGACTTATAATCTGCACAATTATTTATCAGTGACCTTTGTAACAGTTTATCAACATAGAATCACTCAGTATGAATAGGACATATAAAACTAACTGATTGCTAACATCTGGTCTTTAAATGCAATCTTTCTGGTGTATTTTGAGAGTAGTGTACTTGTTGGCTTCTTGTGCAGTAATATCATATTTTTCAGTTTCCTTCTGGATGGCTTCTCTCCCCCAGAACATAAACATTATTTACATGTAATCTCTGTCCTGTGACAGAAGTAGAGAGGAAAGTGACTGCCTACAGAATGTAGCGTAGAGGCTCGAGACAAATTAATTGTCTTGTTTGGGTGATGGTAATTTGACAGCCATTAGAGGAGTGATACAAGGGCAGCAGCGGGTGAACAGGCACGTGTGTGTGTTGTGTTAAAGGTTCTTCTCTTTAAGCGGTTTCAGGCTGCCCCTCCCCCTCTTTTCATTAGTGGAGGCAGAGAGACGCTGGAGTGAGGGCACAATTGTGGAACACTTAGTGGAGGTGTGAGAGACAAGATGTGAGTGTGTGTGCGTAGTGGAATGTGTCCTGCTTTCTTCCCTGTCTGCCATTTGTTTTAGTCCCTCCCCATGTTTCATTCTATTACTTGCTTTTGCTATTGCCATTTCAACACAGCAAAGAAATTATCAATAAAACGATGAAATTATACATTATAAAATATATAATTTTACAGTGTCATTGTTACAAATTTTACATGTAGTTATATAGTAATAACAAGCAACTAACCCTAAACCGAACCAAACCCTAATCTTACCCCCTATAGTAAGTACATGCAGTTACTTAATATTCCTCAGTACTTAAATGTATAACTACACTGTAACAAAGACACCTTAAAATAAAGTGTAACCGAATTTTGCAGTAAAATATCCAAAAACCACTAGGCCAGTGTTATATATTTTGTTCACTTGAGTACTTACAACATCCCGAATATTTCCAACTATTTGTAAATCGTGAGAAAATTGCAATTTTAACCAAGGCTCCGGGACGTGTGAGGAGTTGCCTGTCAATTGCGTCATACTCGCATTATCCTTGGTTTCCGTATTTTTTTTTCTTTCGAAACCATGGAAACACCAAAGACGCTTTATTTACATGTTTTATTTAATTGTTTTAATAGGCAAGGGAACAACTGTTTTGATATATTTATAGACAGAAAACTAATTATTGTTATATAGCTCAACACGTTTAGTCTTATTTTTTAAATCTAATTTTCTTGATTTTTTGCGAGTACCATGCTTTACCATGCCTCAGAAAAAAACACTATTTTGTCAAGTAGCTAACATAGCATAATCAGATGCAGCTTTATTTTTGGTAACAGTAATACAGCATTTTCTCCATCATATAATATGCTTTAAAATTAATTGCATGCCATTTATCAACACAAGCCAACCAGCATTTAGTTTGATCAAAAATCAATCTATCTTAATGCAGTGTGCAACAACAGCCACCGAGCAAACACACAGAGTAACGTTATAACATCATTTTCAACACACTGAAATGTATCTAATATGATTAACAGAGCTGATTAACAGAGCTTAACAGTCCTATTTCATTGAAAAGTCCTATTTCAATTCTTTTCCACTGGCCATTGATGTAAAGACCACATGTCCCAAGATTCCGCGCTTAAACTTGGCATCATCAAGCTACTCCTTTGTTTTCGATTGGCCTCTAGCGGACAGAAAATATTACATAGTGCACCTTTAAAAAAAACATAGAATTGCTAATTGTTTGTTAGTTCACAGTGCATTAACCAATATTAACAAATACAACTTTGTAATGATCTTTAAAAAAAACAATGTTGTGAGGTATGTTGATGAGTGAAAAAGGAGGCAGGAACCGGCAAACATTCAACGTACTTTGATCATACAAAATAATAAAACACAAAAAGAATGTAAAAGCAGCAGCCCCTCACGGACGACTGCCGTACCAGTCCTGGTCTTCTCTCGTCCTTCACTGTCATCGCTCCCCCTTTTATGCTTCCAAAGCTCCTCCATGAGATACGAGACCAGTGTGGCATGCAGGTGAAGCTCATTATTAATCATGCCACCGGCCTCGTTTCACACTCAGGCCTCATCCTACTTGCCACAAACGTTTTAATAAATGTTAAAATTAACAATAACTAAGACTACTAAATGTTGTAGAATTATTGTTCATTATTAGTTGATGTTACCAAATGTAGTTAAGTAATGTTAACAACCAAAACCTTATTGGGTCACCCATTTTTCTTTCTACAAGTCCACGAACATGCTACGCATCAACTACCCTTACACAAAACCAATCCTCTGATGGTCACATTTCGGTCACGTCTCGTCATACAAATGTTCCCAACTTTCAAATTTGAACTTTCATATACAGAGGGATGCAAAATGTCTTCACAGAGGTTTGTGAATCCAGTTTCCCGGAAGTCAATAAATCGAACAGTCTAGTGTGATCGGCCCTTTACACATCATCAGTGCAACTTTAGACATACTTTAAAGGCAGCTCAAAGCTGCATCAAGCAGCCTTAACTCGATTGTATATAGATTCCTCTCAGGTGCTCACTGTTTGTTTCTTTCATTTCTCTGTTCCATACGCACCTTTCTACCATCTCTCTCCTCTTGTATTGTTGCTGCGTTCAGATGCGCTACACAGACGACCTTAATTTGACAGTGTCACGAAGATCTGTATTCATTCGTGCACTCTTTTCATAATCCAATCCTCCTCTCCAACATGCAATTAGTGCCCCCTTGCTGCCACAAACGCCCCCTCCCCCCCGACCCCAAGCCGGCACGTGCAATGAGATTGTTACAGCTTTCCCTGTGCCTTTCGTTTAGAGCCGATGTCCTGTAATGAATATGTACATTAAGGACCCGAGCCAAGGAGGGGTCACATGCAATCAACCTTGAATTCAATTATGGCAGTCAAGGTTAATGACTGTGCACAGTGGTCAGAGGCGAGCGCCACACCAGCGATTATATTCAGCCTGGCTGAATTCACAATGCAGAGAGAGAGACAGGAAGGGTCCCTGAGGGATGCAGGAATTGTGCAGTGGGAGAGGAAGGAGAAGTGGAGGGAGTCATGTGTAAAGAGATGGAGAGATAGACAGAGCGATGTCACGACGTTGCTTCTCGATTACATTGAGTTCTCCCGGGCAAATCAGATTGCAAGAAAGGTTAAGCAGCCCCCCCTCCCACTCTACCTCTGCCCCGTCACCGTCATTCCTCTCTCTCTCTCTCTCCCTCTCCCCTGGTTGCTGTAATATGATTAGTCTACATAAAGACGTGTCTGGAGTGTAATTCAGTGCTCGCTAATGAGACGCTTGTGTGAACTGGGCTCATCCATATCCCCAAGGCGTCTCCCACTCACCTGCTGCTGGAGAAACAGAGAGAGAGAGAGAGAGAGAGAGAGAGAGGGACGTGGGGGAGGGGGGAGAGACAGAATGAATAAAAAGAAAATACTCTGGCAAATTAAAAATTGAAAAGTTTTTGGAGCATTATGTAGAGTTCTGACATTACGTTGTGTATGTTAACACAAACGCATGTGTGCAAGAGCTGAAACACGTAAGCACACAAACACTGGTCTGGCTGTTTGTAAAGAGCAGGTTGGGGGCCCATCTGGACACTGGCTTTTTTTAGAGACAGAAATGGCATTCTACAGACATAATGGTTTGATGTTAAAACCCCGCCTCTGTTGTTCTTTATCCATCTCTCGTTGCATAATCGTGACTTTCATCGACTTTATTGGCATCTATGGTTTCATGAAGAACCTTTAACATCCATGAAAATTTTGCTTTACACAAAAGGTTCTTTATAGGGTTATTTAGATAATTGTTGAGGTTCTTTGGGGAACCCCACCCAGGTTCTTCTATGGCATTACTTTGAAACCTTTATTTATTTATTTTTTTTTTAAGTAGAGAGCACAGATAGATCTTCATGTAAAAGTATACTTGTGCAACTAAATACGACATCCTAAGTGTGTACATGTCAACACTCATGTCCAGTGTTGGGGGTAACACATTACAAGTAACTTGGGTAATGTAATCAGATTACTTTTTCAAGTAACTAGTAAAGTAACGCATTACTTTTTCAATTTACAACAAAATATCCAAGTTCTTATTCAAATAAGTAACTTAAGTTACTTTTTCACATTTATTGACTGACAGCTCTTCTGTCCTCATGTTGAGAGAAATAAAGTACAGAGTCGTTGTGTGCGCTGTGTGAGCATGATGATTATTGTAGTTCTGGACTAAATGTGGACATGCATTTACTCATCTCACTTGTACAAAAATCCTCAAAATGAATAAAAACAGTGAAATGCAATCTCAGAATTTTATGCAAACCTGTAATAATTAACTATATTAAATTACACAAATATACTTTATGTATTTAATCTCACTTTATTAACCAGTGTCTTTGCTGCTGACCTTCAATGATCTAATTCAACCATACTAATAAGCAAAAATTACTTTAGATTAGATTTAGAAATAAGAGTGGTGAACTTCCATGAACAGCACCCTCTACTGTACAGGTGTAAATATGCATTTCCTTTAGCCTGAGGCTTATTCATTTCACTTTGGTGTGAAAGGGCCTTTACTAAAAATAGATTTGTTGTTGTTTTTGTTGTCATTAAAAAACAAACAAGCAAGCCCAGCACAGGTAAGTAACGCAATTAGTTACTTTTTAATGGAGTAACACAATATTGTAATGCATTACTTTTAAAAGTAACTTTCCCCAACACTGCTTGTCAACAAACATGTCTTATTACAGCATGAGCCAAATGGCAATCATATCACTAAAATTGCTATAATAAATAAATAAATAAATAAATAAATACCAAGACTTAGGTCATATGTAGGGACCAGAATATCTAGAGTCTAGAACTCTATTGCAATCTCCCACAACCCCCAATGGGAGCACAGGCAATTCACTCAAATTGTGATTTTTTTTTTTCCCTGACAGGTTTCATGACCGCTCCTATCATCCCTACTGTCTCACTGTTTTCCATCGCTTGCACTTGTCCAACCACAAACGCAAACCAGAAATTGGACCACACAATGTTTTCAGACACACTGCATGTTCTACACATGTGTCAAGTACACACAGCTTTCAAACACACCCCCACACCCTCATGCACAGGTAATAACTGCTGGAATGTTATAGACATCATAAAACACCAAAGTCGCTGATGCTTCTTGTTCACATCTCACTGGTCATAAATGTCTACAGAATAAGAACGTTAAAATTCACCTGCATTTGACCTTCCACCACCCCTAGTAGAGGTCACTGAAATCCTAACATAGACCTCTGCCTTTTCTTTGACTTCACAAATCAGTGCATGAATATTCCAACACAATTTAAACACACCAATGTAAAATGTTGCAGGATTCGCAGAAAAGCTGGCTCAAATGTCTGATGCGCTGACCAAAATGTGTGCCTTGTAAATGAAAATAATGGTGAATGAGGATATACACTACCAAAAATGGGAGGGTTTCCTGCTGATGGTATCCGTTGTCACATGTGCATCAGAAAAAACAAACTTAGCCATTGTGGCATTAAGTGCATGGATTGATATAGGAAGAATGGTACAGTAACAGCTGGCTCCATTCTCTCTGGGTCAATAGCGGAGCTTCTGTGTGTGTGGATGGTAAATCTCTTGGTGTGCTCTGCTCCACTCTGTAAATCAAGTTCCATGGCCCTGCCGTGCAGATCAGCTGCCCCGCTAATGGAAGGTTAAGCACTTTGCAATGAAACAATTACTGCCAACACATACTGTCTGGCTATTACTGATGGAGAGATGCGCTGGGTGGTGGTATCTATGTGTATCTGTGTCCATGGCACTAAAACGGTGTCTTTTTCAGTGGAGGTGGGTGATATCTATCTGTGCTCTGTATTCTGTAAATGATTTGCTAATGTGATCATGCAAATACTCCTTATCCAGATTATGTGGTTTCTTCATTTCGTGCTTTTTATGTAAATCTCTTCATTATTTCACGATGTGCAGGTAAGTCAAACAGCATTACGTGTATGTATACATTTGACATATAGCTAAGCAGACCAGTGAGAAAGCCCCAGAGAAAACAGAGTAAAGAGCCAAATGTAATATTGGCAATCTCCAGAGATTACGGGGCATTTGTCAGTGTGTGATGCCACCTGACAGGGTGCTTTTGTTGCTTCTAATGACATCTCCATCAGTGCGCGTGTGTGTCCTATCCATCATGAGCCAAAATGGGCTATTTCATTTTAGGATCATGGAATAAAAAAAGTTCTCTCTCTCTCTCTCTCTCTCTCTCTTTCACAGCAATGAAAGAAATATAAAATTTTCATCCAAAATGTATGGAAATTCAAGGCAATATATTCTTTGCTCCATGACTTTGTGATAAATTTAACAGAGTCAGTGTAAAGAGAGTTTTTATAAGGTTTTATGAAGGTTTTTTTTTTTTTTTTTTTACAGTGTTAACAGACTAACATATATCTTCTCAGGATTCTTAGTACAGGATGTGTACTAAGAATTCACTCTTAGCTAGTTTCACAATTTTTTCTTGATAACCCATTACGTTTCTGGTATTATTTGTTTATTTATTTATTTATTTTTGCTGCTTTATTTGTATATAACATTTGTTTTGGTGAAGTGTCAAGCTGATGTAAATGAAATTTGCAGAGAGGCCCAAACTGCGGGGTCCAAATTTTAATCGACTGTACGTAGTGTCTAGTTATCACTGTGTCAAAATCCCCCCACCACCACTCCCTCTTTCTCTCTATTTCCACCCCCACCTCGCCAATTGGTTCAGACACATCAAAACAACATTAATTCCTATAATTTATTGCCAGGCCACATCAAGGCAGAATTAATTCCGATAGCATGCCAATGCCGAGGGATATTGGTATTCCAATCAATGTGCTGATTCTCATGGAAATGGCTATTATTAAGGGCTGATTCATTCACTCTATTTACAAGCAGCATTTTGATTTCTTGAAGTATTGATTATGCATTGCTCTCAAATAGCTGTTAAATTGCCTGGGAAGCAAACAGTCACAGGTGTAAATAAAGATGACAATAGCAAGTCAACACAGCTACTGTTTTGTGTTCAGCACTTTTTAACCCAAAGCCCTTCGAAGCACAAACACCAAGCCAAACTCAAGAAAGCAACATAGACCATGGCAGCTGTAATTCAAAAAAGGTCACACTTTGAAATTCCCCAAATTAATCACAGTGCACTGGACATTATACAACAACAATCAAAGAGATAAAAATTAATCTTTTCATATTAAACGGTGGTATGCAGGGTAATGAGGTTGAGATGATTCAAAGGGCCCTGTTCAGGCAGGGGGACCAGTGATGTCAGTCAAAAGGGTTCAGAAAGTGTTTTTGTTTTTATTATTCTTATTTTGATGAAAATATCCTTTACATTTACTAAAAATTTCATCATATCTGTTTTTCTGAATGATTTACTGATAAAAATTGCCTCTAAATTTAGAACACAAAAATTACATTTTAGTTGACAAGAAAGTGCAAAATTATTAATGTTATATCAGTGGCGAGTGGGGACTTTTTTAACCGTGTATGCTGAGCGTCGATTTAAATGTATGCCAGAAATATGTATATATATATATATATATATATATATATATATATATATATATATATATATATATATATACATACAAGTATATTTCGGCGGCATGCAGTGGTGTTCTGAAATGAGGAGGCAAACAATGTCCTGAATGTTTTTTCCAATATCCAATGTTTTTTATTTATTTTTAATTTTTTATAAATCAAGTTTGTGTTTTGAGCATTTTTACATTTATTAATATAATGCATATTGTGTAATACTTATATTATAAATAAGGAGGCATATATACTGTACATATATATTATATACTTATATTATATACTGAATAAAATACATACCTCACAAGAAGTTAAACAGTAAGTACTGTTTATAGTCCGACTGCCAAATGGCCATTACGGGGACAAAGAGTCTTCAATCCCACAAGCTTGATGCTTCATAACTAAACACGCCATTTGAGTGACCTTTCCTCAAGGAATTTGCTGTCCTACACCCATGCATACTTCAGCTGCCTCACTCAGACAAACTATTAGTTAAGCCTTTCCGGTTTACACTCAAGCTTACAGCTAAATTTCTTAAGACAATGAGAGTAACCACATAATAAAGGGAAGTGTGATAATTGTTGCTATTCTGAGAAACCCAAAGCAGTAACTTCAGTCCATTCACACTCAGAGAGAGAGAGAGAGATTTATTGTTCTGTGCTCACAGTGACAGGAAATACACATTTCCCTCCTAGGGCTAAATATTTGTCTTGTCTGGTCAGTTAAAACTATGGACCCACTCAGGAGGAAGCAGGGCAACAAATGGACTTTCGGTGCAGCCAAGCTCTGTTCCTGCAATACTGCCTCTCCCTGACGCCCATATCTGATTAGCAACTGCAAAGGCCTATCACGGCGATGACAGGTCATTTCCCATCATGCCACGCTGGCAGGACCATGTCATTTCCAAGAGGAAACAGATGAGTGACAGCAGGGTGTAGGCTGTGCCCAGGGCCCTAATTGAGTAGCAGTGCGTGTAGAATGGTGCGTTTGCATGTCGGGTGTGTGTGCATGTGTTTGCACTTTATTGACTCATGGCACAGGAAGAGTAGATAAAGCAGGGACATTGCTTGAAACCCAAACAATCCATGTAAACAACCCACCGATAAATCAGTGCATTATGTGGTCATTTATTCAAAACATTTACTATTACAGATCACTTAACATGCTACATTTAAATGCATCTGTGCTAAAAGACAATCCTGAGCATTTACTGAACAAATGAAGTATTATATAACAATACACAGCACTCCATCAAACTTTACAGATTCCGCATTAAATAGGCAAAGATTACTTTTTGAGTACTTCTTTGTCTAGAGGTTAACTTGAGTAGAGTTCATGTAATTGTTTTGAGGTAACGTAAGTGAGTGACACCTAAACTATTCATTATCTATCTTTGACAAATCAAGAAGCTGAAACAAAGCCTTTTCAAAAGCAACATTTTATTTATCTGAGACACTTTATTAGGTACACCTTGCTACTACCAGGTTGGATGCTTTTGCCTTCAGAACTGCCTTAATTCTTTGTGGCACAGTTTCAACAAGGTGCTGGGAACATTCCTCAGAGACTTTGGTCCATATTGTCATGATAACATCACACAGTTGCTGCAGATTTGTTGGCTGCACGTCCAAGATATGAATCTCCCATTCCACCACATCCCAAAGGTGCTCTATTGGATTGAGATCTGATGACCGTCGAGGCCATTTGAGTATAGTGAACTCACTGTCATATTCAAGAAACCAGTTTGAGATGATCTGAGCATTGTGACATGGAGCATTATCCTGCTGGAAGTAGCGATCAGAAGATGGTACACTGTGGTCATAAAGGGATGGACATGGTCAGCAACAATACTCAGGTAGGCTGTGGCGTTTAAACAGTAAAGTTCTTTTCTCTTTTTTTTTTTGTAAGGGTCATTAGGCCAGTCAATATATCTCCAATCTTCTGTTGTCCAGTTTTGGTGAGCCCGTGTGAATTGTAGCCTCAGTTTGCTGTTCTCAGCTGACAGGAGTGGCACCGGTGTGTTCTTCTGCTACTGTTGTCCATCTGCTTCAAGGTTTGACGTGTTGTGCATTCAGAGATGCTCTTCTGCAGACCTGGGTTGTAACAAATGGTTATTTGAGTAATTGTTGCTTTTCTATCAGCTTGAACTAGTCTGGCCATTCTCCTCTGACCTCTGGCAATAAACAAGGCATTTTTGCCCACATAACTACCACTCACTGGATGCTGTCAAAAAGAGAATGCGACAGAGTTCGTAATAAAACCAGAATCAACATTGGATTGGCATTTCGGAGATGGTGAAAACTGAGGGATTTTAAACGTTGTAAAAGCAATGCGGAGGTGGCGTTGGTAAGTAAGGCATTTTATACAGGTAAATTGCCATATGTAGCTCTCTAACAGAGTTCATTGTAAAGCATTATCTGTTGTGAAGGGATTGGTTGTTGTAGTGCTGTATTGGAATTTAATATTTAACAATTTAACAACAAAATCTCTGATATCTGTGTCTAAATTTCTCTCAAAATGATATAACACTAGAATACCAGCACTATTTAGTGATCCAAAATGTCAGGACAAGGTTTAAAAAAACAAAAAAACAAAAAAAAAACAATCTTGCAAGATTTTCATGTCTGTCTCCAGACCCATCCATTAATCATTGGTTTCCCATACTAGACATGCTTTATTAGATTACTAAACAACCAGATGAGATAGTAATTATAGCTTTGCTTGTCAGGAATGTGTCTGTTCATTGATAATCTATACTGAGAGAACCCCTTCCTGTATATACGGCAGCCCAATCCCCAAAAGACTCCAAACAGAGAAGAACCTTATCCAGCCAAAGTCCTAAAACAATGTATTGACACTCATCAGTGTAAAGATCGAACCCCTGTTCTTTCTTCCTTGAAAATTACTCCATTAAGCTATACCTTCATACAAGAGCATTAATCCATCCTGTCCTGCCAAACATCCATATATTCATCTGTGCATTTGACGGTCGTCTAATTCTACATAAGGTAAATCAATTAAGGATTTAATTGATTTAGGAGAAGACTGTATTTCTTTGGAAAGAGTCAGAGAGAATACATTTAACTTTGGAGATACAGTGTTAACTACATATCTAAAAGCTGAATGTTTAATTTCAGAGAAAGAAATGAGTTAGTTCTATATTATTTTTAAATGAATTATATTCAAAATATGTATTTAATCAAATGCACATTTTCTCTAAAACAATATGCGTCTTATTTAAATAAAATAGCACTAGTTGAAGTTTATCAAATGAAATAATTGTATAAGATGGTGATGATAAATAGTGACAACCTTATTAATTTACTGTACAATGATATTTACATTGTACTTTAATGTACTTCAAAGACTGTCTGAAAATACATGGTAATTCAATGGTTCATTTTATAATTTAATTACGTTCACATTTGTTATAAAAAGAGAAATTAGACTTAATTAGACAATAGAATATATAAAGGCATCTTTTAGGGTGTCTGTTATTATTTGATATATTAATAATAATCAGTCACAAACATATGGCTTACATATAGAAACATAAAATGTAATTCATTGGCTCAACTTAAGGGCCAGGTTAAGGGCAAGTTGCTCTTGGTCAGTGGGCAAGATCAAAGATCGTCTCCCATTTGAGAGAAAGTTGGCCAATCAAATTTTTTGTGTGTGTTTGAAATTGTACATACATTTATTATCTATAATTTATTTTATTAATTGTAATGCAGTAATGACTTCTCAATTTCTACTTGGTTTCTTTAATTTCTTTAAAGTTTTATCAAAAACAAGCATGCTGGGGAATTTTATTGCATGCAAATGATGGAATGGTTTTTATAAATCATACATCAAACAGCAAATACCTAAAGTCTTTCCAGAAGAAAAGAAAAGATGGTTTCCTCTTTTTATCCCAAACATTATAAATAGAACGGTTATTAGAACAAATTTGTTTCAATTAAAGGTTTTAGCTGGACTATAAAGCAAAAATTCATAAAAGCTTACTTAGCCTACATGCTTCTCCTTTTAACAACCAGACACTTCTGATTATATGATCACATGACAAAAAATATATACACTCTTTTGTACACTACGCACCTTTTTCATCACTTCCCTGTGGCCTGCAGCTTTTACGGGCGAGATACTTCTGTAGGATGCTGTTGAGTTGTTTTCATTACTGATGATGTTGCGAAGTGCAGACTCTCAAAGAATTTGTTCTGTTTGAGGGTGTCAACCGCTACCAAAAGCTCAGGGCTGTTTCTGACCATTGCCGAGAACTCTATGGCTTGAGACAGCTCTGAGAATGCTGAAAAATTGAAAAGTGATCCAAATTCAGAGTACTTGCAATGTTTTTACAGTGAACTGAGCTTTATTATAAGTCATGTCTTCACACAGTGAGGGTGAAGAACAGACAAACTGATGTTGTTCATTGTACTTTTTAATATATCAATGTACTTTGTTTTGAGGCATTGTGTAAGCCCTACTTAAACATAATGTTTAATGCTTTTTTGTGCTCACTGCTGTACCTCTTCTCTATTGTTAGTGTTTTAATACTTATGAAATTACTTCATCTGCAGTAGATCTGCACCAGCATTCACAAGCTACTCAGTCAAATTAATAAAGACTTTTTGTTGCTGGCAAATGATTGGATGCATTTACAGATGCAGCATTATTTTGATCGCTCTGTTCTATGCTGTGAAATAAATGCAAAGTGAAACTTACCTTTGCCCTGAAAAGTGATTTACAAACTAGTGAAAAATAGATCACTGAGAAATGTATAGTTGAACAAATATCTACTGAGAGCATAAAAATGAATAACTACTGAAGGTGTGTTCACATTTTTAGCTCTATCCTCTTGGTCCTTTTAGTCCAGATCAAGACAGAAAATGATACATTTAGTCCTGGTTCACTTAGCCAGTGCCTGAACTGTAATGGGCAAGATTGCAAAAAGAATGTCTGAAAATGTTTTATTTTATTACCAAACTTGTCATAAGGTGATAACTACTGATAATTACTGATAATTCAAGTGTGCAAACAAGTAAAACAAAATTTACCATATAGTACATAAAAGTGAGAAAAAAGCAAAATGTTTGTACATGTATAAACATATAAACATATAAAAACAGACATCACAAAGGGCAAAATGTGTTAACATTTTAAGTCAAGTCAAGTCACCTTTATTTATTATAGCGCTTTTTACAGTGCAGATTGTGTCAAAGCAGCTTTACATTGATAACTGGTACATAATTTGGCTGCACAGCAGCTCTTAAAGAACAGTGTCAATGCAGGCGGATCAAAGCACTGTTGAATAAATGTCAAGAATACTGTTGAATATCAAATGTCAAGTCAAATGTCAAGTGTCCCCAACTAAGCAAGCCAAAGGCGACAGCAGCAAGGAACCCAAACTCCAACAGGTGACATCAGGTGGCAAACAGGTGACAAATAGTTACGAATATGTTAAATGGAGAAAAAAAACCTTGGGAGAAACCAGGACGGTCTGTTGAGGAACACTGGCTGTCGTGTCAATGAGGCCTTCACAGTGGATGATCTAGTTGACTCGATCTATGTTGATACTTCAGGGCTGTGTTGTGGTCGTGTCAGGGCACCGGTCCTCGGTCTCATCTGGATATGGCCCGCATCCGGTTGACTTCAGTAAACCTCGGGATAAACAGAAAGACTAATATTAGCAATATATAATATTTAAGAAGAAAGCTATGCAAACGCAGGCCTTCTATTTTACATCATTTGAAACTGCTACGGCAACATGGAAGATGGGCATTCATTTGTGTTATTTTAACATTATGTTTAGTTTTTACCTAAAATCAACCCCGTTTAGAAGGTAATGTAGACGGCCATTTCATAATTAAACAGCTCACCCTTTTACAGCAGATTTTATAGCAGTTTTTATAACTTTACTGTAAAAATCTAATAATATACTATGCCTTTGTTACTCAGAAAATCCCAAGTTAAGATTACTTGATTGGTTTGTGTAACATTCTGTCAAGAAAAAGAGTTTTTGATGTGGGGCAATTCTTAAACTTTTCACTCATTTCCTCCACTTCTGCAGATATTTTTCTGCTTAGTTGCCTTCACTCATTTTTCTAAGTTATCCGTGGGCGGCCATAGCATTTCGGGAGCCTTGGAACTCCACGGCAGGTCAGGTGGCTCAGGCAGCCACGGCAGGTTAGAGTTCGTGGGTAACCACAGCGGGTCGGAGTTCGTTGATGGCCATGGCAGTGCAAGGTCCCCACCCACAAGCTCCCCACCCTCAGGTATATGCAGTGGCGGGTTCGTGGGCAAGGAGCTCGGGTGGCGCCGACAGGGCAAGGAGCCAGGGTGCAGAGACTTGAGCAGGCTTGGTGAACACTGGAGCGGCCATCTTGTCCGTAGACACAGGTGGAGCGTCCATCTTGTCCGTAGACACAGGTGGAGCGTCCATCTTGTCCGTAGACACAGGCGGAGCGGCCATCTGGTCCGTAGACACAGGTGGAGCGGCCATCTTGTCCGTAGACACAGGCGGAGTGGCCATCTTGTCCATGGACACTGAAGAAATGGCCATCTTGTGCATAGCAACCGACGTACTTGAGTGCGTAGTAACCGGCGAGCTTGCGTGCGTACCCATACCATGACTACGCACGTACACACACAAGCAGACAGACAGTAGGCCTAACACCATCAACCGTCACATTCCTTATGTTACTGAATCTCATTCAAATACATATAAAATACAAACTGAAATGTGCTATGTTTGTGTGATTTAATTCTTAAAAACTATCCAGAGCATTTCACGGCACAAGGTGATGTACAATTATGTTGAACTGTTATTAGCGTTCCACACATGATCCTTGTGTTGATAAGCATGCAAAACTGCAACTGAATATTTCATTAGATGTGAAAACAACATGAGTATCACCCCCTTTTTCACAGAAAGATATCAATACAGCAGAACCTGTGCAGCTTCTGTACAATTTAGCCTAAACAATTCAATGAAATATTCAGGGGTAAGACCAAAAGGACCCTAAAACATCTGAGAAAACAGGGATTATTGGACCGTTTTAAAGCAAACACATAAGACTCATTATCACTGTGGCATATTGGCAGGCTCATTTGCTTTTCACAGTGAGTGTTGGGTCCAAAAAAACCCTCCCCCCTGGGATAAACACGTGTATGGGGAGCGGGGGCGCTGTGGCCCCAGCAGCAGGTGGCCCATTGCAGCCTAATGAACACGGCAATCTGTTACTATCGCCACAGCGCTTTTCACCAGACAATTAGGCGACTAAGCGTGTAATTATTCTGGGCCAACAAGAAGAGGCTCTCCTCTAATTTCATCTTTACATTTCTGTTTACTCACTCACACTGCTCTCATTAATGAGAGATTTTCCAGTCTATGCTAATTGGTTTCAATAACATTCATTTTAGTTGAAAGGGAACGATTCTGTTAATTGAAGAGTGGGAGAGGAGGGGCAAAGATATAGAAATAAATAAATGAATGAATAAATAAAAAGAGCCTGCGTCTTTTTATTTTCGAGAGCGGCTGATGCTTTGAACGCGATCAACAGGTTCAGAGCTAATGAAATTAAGTGATGCCGGCAGTAGCAGAAAGGAAATCACAAATTAAAAGCAATTTATTTTTCATTGAAGCATGTGGCAGTGTTCAGGTGCAATTAATGCGCAAAGCTTAACCACAAGAAAGGGAAAAAAAAAAAAACTGAAAAAAAAAACAAAACTTGGGATTATTCCGGAGATGGTAATAAACTCTGCGCCACTGTGAATATTTGGGTTGCTAATCATTTATTTTTTTTTTTTACTGAGTTTGCACACATATGTGCATGCGTGAAGGCAAGTGAAGCTAGGTTTTCCTACACATTTTGCTCTGTGCTGGTAAGATGGGCTTACTTACAATATGACTAGAAGTCTCTCAGTAGACCATAGCTAACACAAGATAATTTGAGATGATTTGCATACAATTTGCATAATATCAGGACACAAGCTACAAATAGGTATGAGTGTGTCTTAATTACAATGGGCTACACTTTTCAAGAAGGCATGCTTGCATTCTAATTGAGTTAGCTGCTGCTTGCATTCAAGACGCAAATTCAGTCAAGCAAAAATGCCTGTTTAGGATGTGTTCAGTGTTGTTCAGTAATTATGTTCTATTAAGCACTATCCCTGCTCCCCTTCAGTGAAAAACTTTAAGTAAAATTATTTAACATTTAAAGGTGGGAAAAGCAATTTTAGTAACAGGGAAATTGATTTGTGTTAAGTACATTTTAGATAATAAAATCATTTTAAATAATAAAAAGAGGATATTGTACAGGAATAAAATATATAGGTTATACAGTAATTCAATGTAACTTATTCTTTCACCTCACAGCTCAGAAACACACAAATAGTTTATTTTCTCATTTTCTTTTGGAAATAGGAGAGCGAGGGGCACTCGATTTAAAAAATGATGTCATTTTAATATTGCATTAACAATTACATACCAATTAGTGAGAGTTTTTTTTTTTTTTTTTTTTAAATCACCACCTCTCTCTCCGGCTCTCTAAAGTATGGTCATTAATTGATGTGCAGGGCTGTATTCAGGGCTGGGGTACGAGCACCTGAGGTTGCCAAGGTTACCAAATGGAATCCTCCCTCAGACATCCCTGATCTGCATAATTCCATCATATAATTCAGTGGCTTTCAAAGTGAGGTTGATGAATGGCACCTTCAGAAGATAATATTTCTGCTTGGCTGTAATAAATCTTATGTGAAGTGCTTTGGGTGTGTGTATGCGTTTAGTTTTTTGGGGGACATAGAAGGTAGGATGAAACTCGTTGAGCACCCCTCCCCCATCCCAATTTCTCTTTGTCTGATTCTCTGAAGATATCATAAACATTAGAGTAAATTACTTGCTTACCATCTCTATGTTCCAAAGAACACCAACACTTGAACTTTTTAAAAGATTTATTGTGTTAAATCAAATGGCCTTTTAATGGCTCTTATTAAACAGCTCTCTGGAACACTTGATTCCGACTGGTCAATCGCAGCATTCATAGGACAGATATTTCCTAATAAAACAGTCACCAAAATAATTACCGTCTGACTGCATATTACCTCTTACTTGGTACGCTCTGACAATCTGTTTTAGGTTAGAAAGTTACTTAAATGCCAAATTGAACTGAAGTGCACATGTACACATTTATATTCACCAAGGAATAAGACAGACCAAAAGATCGCTGTTCTAGCGGGACCTGATTGACCAAGATGCCAGATAAACACCTGTGATATTGATCCCCAATTCCAAACAGTCTGCAGCCAAGAGACCAGCACGCCATGTTCTCCACACATTGCTATTAATAAAACAGCGTAGGTCAAGCAGAACTGACCCCAACGCCTCAATAGTGTTTAAAAACAGGTTCGACCCTGGCGATAGTGATATGACCTTCTCTTCATTTATTCATGGCAGTGGTTATGGCTGTCTCTCTTTTGTCCGCTCCTATCAGGAGCGCTTGTTTGCCTTTAGCGGGTGCATGTATTTACCATGCATTAAGCCTCATTAGACGTTAATTGAATGTTTGGTCGCTGAGGGGCGAGTGGTGATGGAGAGAGTGTTATAGCTAATGATGAGAGAGGGAAATGAAGAGGGGGAGTGTTTTTTCCTCTTTCCACTTTTTTTTTTTTTTTTTTTTGTGTCCTTACAAATATAAACACTTCTTATTTAATTTCCTTCTCTTCCTCTTTTGATTTTAATTAGATGAAAGAAAATAGTCTTTATTGCTCCCATGCCATTATGTGTGAGCGTATTTGTGTGCAATTTGTGTGTCTGCCTGCATGTAAGAAAGAGAGAAAGAGAGATACAAGCTAAGTGAAAAATCAAAGTCACAAGTGCGTATTTTCTCTGACACACCTGTGAGTGATTGCATTTGTTTACTAATTAGGTTTTATTTTCCATTATTAATGTTTTTAATAAGCCCAGAGTCAGGTGTGGCTGACAGTAATGAATGCCTCATTCTCGAAGTTCGTTATTGGCGAGCTGCTCTGCTCCCTAATAAAGGGATAATTACTCCATGTTTGTACAGACATAAAGAACTGAGTATTGACTTTTTGACAGGCTGTGACGCCGCTCACGCTAATGACATTTTAAATTGTACGTTTATAGCTATCACACAATGAGAGAGTTCATCATGTTTTCAGTAGATAGATAGATAGATATAGATAGAAAATACAAAAATACTGAAAATACAGGAAACTTGTAATCATCGCTTTAACCAAAAGATATGAGAGCACTCAGTGTGAAGCAGGAAATTACGCAGTTAGTGGCTTTAGATGTGAAATTAAGGGTGAACCATATCACACTCTTCCTAACTAAACAGTTGTGGTCAGGCACAGATTCAAGTACATTTCTCTTGAGGCCACTCATTTTGAATGGGTCTGCCATTCTTGAGTGGAGTTTTCTGTATTTCAATAAAACCAACAGATGATGGAACGATGAATGTTGAATACTGGAGGCTGAAGGCTTAATTTGTGTACACCTTGTGACTTTCAGGCATGGTCATTTAAGAGAATCAAGAGAATGATTTGTAATAAATGATCCTGCTGTGGAGATAAGGCCTGTTTCATACATACAGCACGGTCACATTGGATTTTCACACTCACATGAGTTGTCAGAAATTCCTGTTTGAGCCTACATAGGTTTGTAACAAATTTGCATGATGCCAGCCTATGATCTTCATTGGCTGCTGGCAAACAACGTCTTGTAGCAAGCAAGCAATCAAATTTTATTTATATAGCACTTTTCTAAACAAATGAATGCAATTCAAAGTGCTTGACAAGGAACCAATAGATACAGCAGTTAATAAAATTAAAAAGAACAATTAAAAAGTAAAATAGACCCATTAGGATACATAATAAGAATATAATTTATAAAAATCAAAATATGAAAAATAAAATACCACATTACAAACACAAAATATGAAAAGGTTTTATAAGATTTTACAGGAAGGCCAGACTAAAAAGATATGTTTTAATTTAGATTTAAAGCTATTAATGTTTTCAGCACATCTTATGTTCTCTGGAAGGTTGTTCCAGAGGTGAGGAGCATAACAGCAATTTTTTAGTTCTACTATGAGGAACCTTTAGAAGAAAAGAATCAGAAGATCTAAGAGTCCTTCTCGGTTTATATACTGTAATAATGTTTGAAAGATAGTCTGGAGCAAGTCCGTGCAATGTCTTCAAAACTAATAAAAGATTTTTAAAATTAACACAAAAACAGGTAATGACTTTAATACTGGTGTAATATGATCTCTCTTTTTGGCTTTTGTCAATATTCCAGCAGCAGTGTTTTGGATTGATTGTAATTGGTTAATTGTATTCTTTGGTAGACCACCAAGAAGGGCATCACAATAGTCAAGCATGCTAGTTATAAATGCATGCATTAATTTTTCTGTATTACTCAGAGAGAGAAATGATCTTACTTTAGCAATGTTCTTGATATTATAAAATGCTGTTTTGGTAATATTATGTACATGAGCTTTAAAATTAAAAATCAGAATCAAAGACAACTCCTAAGTTATTTGCCACTTGGCTTGGGTTTAATCCGAGTACATTTAGTTTAGGGGTCAATTTCTCTCTGTGCGCTTTTGACCCAATAAGCAAAACTTCAGTTTTATCTTGGTTGAGTTGTAAGAAGTTTTGTGATATCCAATCATTTACATCTTTAATGCAATTTGCTAGTGATTCAATTTGCACCGGATCATCAGGAGACACAACTACATACAACTGTGTGTCATCTACATAACTATGAAAAGAGATACCATGCCTCCTGATGAGGTTACCGAGAGGTAACATATATAGACTAAAAAGTAGTGGTCCTAAAACTGATCCCTGAGGAACCCCACATGGTACTTTATAATATTCAAACAAGGTATTATTAATGGATACTACAAATGTTCTTTCATTAAGATATGATAAAAAAAAAAAATAAATAAATAAATAAAAAAAATGAAAACTGTTCCAGATAGACCAACATAGTCACTTAATCTATTTAAAAGAATCTGGTGATCTATTATATCAAATGAGGCACTCAAGTCAAGAAGCACCAGAAATGAAGGCCAATTTCTGTCAAAGTTTATGTTTATATCATTTACTACTTTAATAAGAGCGATCTCTGTACTATGATATTTTCTAAAACCAGACTGAAACATCTCTAGTTTCAAATTGACATTTAAGAATGTACTCAACTGATTGAAAACTATTTTCTCTAACATTTTACTTAAAAATGTAAGGTTTGAGATGGGTCTATAATTACTAGGAGTTAAAATATCTGAACTCCATTTTTTGTACACAGGTTTTACTAGGGCAGATTTAAGGTCAGAAGGGAAAATGCCAAGCTGCAGGGAGTGATTAACTATCTCAAGGATATCGATAGATATAGAATCAAAGATACTTTTAAAAAGAGAGGTAGCAATAGGATCAAAGGAACATGTAGATGGTCTGTTGCAACCTTTCTTAGTGTCTCAACATCAACCAAAGTAAAACTTTCCATTTTGATAGTATTTTCTACACTTGATAATGAAGGGAACATAATTGACCTATTATCATGTATTGAACAGATTCCTGATCTGGTAACTCTTGTAAGACTTGATTCTTGACACACTTAGGTTTAAGGTTGTAGATGCTTTGCATTCTAGACCATGTGTCTTGTGTAAGTTGGAATAACTGTAGTACGGAAATTGTTGAGCAATTTCAGGTTTGTGTGTGTGTCTATGTTGAATTTGTGGAACACTCTGCTATCTTCTGTATAGATGCAGTAAAACACTGTACAGGAGCATAGAATCACCATAAGGCTACAATGTGCTTCGCAATTACATTAAACAAATTGTTAAGAAAGAAAAATGGAAGGAAAAAAAACTATTGGGAAAGAACTTATTTATCCTCTATTTGTGCAAGATTCTTTAATGCGAAAACTTACAATGCCCAATAGTTACCAACAAAAATGATCAACCTCATTGTCATCTCTTAAATAGGCTAAACCCATTCAAGATCAAAACATGATTAAAAATTGATTCTATTGATCTGAAGCCCAGTGTTTTCCCTCGCAACAAAACCACAAAGAAAGTTGTGCAAGTGTCAGCAAACTCCTCTCTGGGAGCGCTAGATCATATAGGATCTGATCAGATAGATTATTTTACTGGACATGTAATGAAAGTGCAATATTAATATCAGGCAGAAATTCCAAAGTCTTTACAGACCACACAGATCCAAATAAACAAGTTTTTGAATGGCACCATAAATACCATTTGCTAAATAAACAGCCCACACTCAAAAAAATAACTTGTTGGTCTAATTTAATTCAATTATGACACCTATTTCCACACAGTTGAACTGATTTATTTGAACTTAAGCTAGGTTAATTGTACTAATAAGTGAAATTCATCCTAATTGAATGAGATCACACCAGTTTCATTTGACGTATTCTGTGTATGTTTCCTGAACATAATTCATTCTTGTTGATCCAACCAGTGCTTTTTTTTTTTTTTTTTTTTTTGTTACCATCATGGTGAAGATGTGCGCTTGTGCTTAGGTTTTGAGTAGCTGTTGTACACAGACATACATGTTTCATTACCATTGAGAGGGGAAAAGCTGATGACCATATGTAGACTGTGTAAAATTTGTGCTGGCCCTCCAAGTAATTTATTTATATTTCTATAAAAACTAAACTAAAATAACACTTATTCATATGCTAAGTAACATTTATAGCATGCAAGTAATGATCAGATAAAGAACTTCTCATTACTGGCTTGAACACAGTTAATGCTCATTGAGAACAATATAAATTTGTTTTACATAGCCACCTAGAGCCTAACCACAAGGTCTACACTTCAGCATAATGGTAACCTCAAAAAATCGACATAACATAAACTCTTTTAAATGTCAAATATAACTGAACTTCAAACTTTAAAAGGTATTTCCCTTTACTAAAAAACACATTAAACAGCACTTAAGTTCAACATTTACTGTCCCAATCTTTCCCTATGCAAAGCATGCTGGGAACTAGAAATCCACTGCCCAGGTTCAATCAATGCAACATAAATGATTCATGTAGTCCCAACACAAATGGTTTAGGTTGACCTAACATTTTGCAAATTTAATTTCATTTAACATAATACAATTGAGTGCGAATGCCAATTAAGTAAAAAACTAAAGATTTGTGTTGGTTCAGCTTATTTTATTTAAATAAACTGAACAAGCAGCTAGAATCATTTTTTTGAGTGCAGCACCACAAATGGTGACCTGATGCTCTGATCACAGATCTGGCTAGTTTGAGATTTTCCAACGCTATCTCACGACCAATTCGTACTTATTCTACGAGGTGGCTATTTCGTATAAATTCATACGACCTCACTCGTGCGAATTCGTACGATTTGTCTAAACCCCAGTGGCGGCTAGGTTTAGGGGCGGGGTTTGGGGTAGGTCATTCGTATGAATTCATACGAATTTGTCAACTCGTAAAATACATACGATTTAGCAAAAAACTTATGAATAAGTACGAGTGAGGTCGTATGAATTCATACGATTTAGCCACCTCGTAAAATACGTACGAATTGCCGTGAGATCGGGTTGGATTTTCCCAGGACGGGTGTCATAATGCTCACAACACAACAGACTGTGTAAGCACAGCTGCAACAGCAACTTAAGGTGCAAGATTCTCTTAAACATCAGCAGTCAGATCTGACCATTAACATTCAGTTTATTTGGCCTTTTTCTTTGCAGAAACATGATCATAATAATGATCCATGTCTCTGTAACCTAAAACAAAATTTCTTCTAATGGCATAAAATCTTAGATTGTTACATCTGCAACAACTGTCTGGACAAGACCATTCAAGAAAAAATTGAGATAGCACCATCTTAATGCAATTTGTTTAAAGGTTCAAGATTCAACTGTTTTTCTCTCTGTGCCTGTTTCCCCTTTCAGGCTGACAGCTGCCATTTTCAGGGCCAGACTCCACAAGGTTGTCTGGTCCCACCTGCATTGAGCCAGGACACACAACTTGACATGTTGGAGATGGGTGTGTAGAAGCTTCAAGAGGCCATTCACACCTCATAGCATAGCTACATGGCCTCAGTGTAGAACTAAATTATACAACACAGATTATGGTAGGATAGACACCACCCATCTTCAACACAAACTTACATAACACACACACCCTACTACAACCTCTCAACATCTCTACCTGGCATAGATCATAGGACTATCCAGGCTAAAATTATTCAAATCATGCAAATTTTGCAAACAATTCTGAAGTGTTACAGTCAAGTTCCTCTATGGAAACACTGCAATATGTAGGACATGTGCATGGCTATAGTCACACATCAATTAATTTAATTTTTGATCATTCAATTTCTATATTCAAAATCTAAGTGAGACCTGTTCAGCAATGCAACTGGTCTCTTTGGACAAATTGTGTATTATGTCCAGTCCTTGGTATTGTAGCAAACTAGGACAAATTTATCTTAAGAGAACTGAAATGCAGGCATTTCTGTCAATCAGTTACATAATTCTCAATTTGACCTGGACTATTGAATGTGACTTAGCCTGTACATGCACAGATGATGGCTGTAAAAGCTAAACTAGAGATTTTAAATCTGTTTCTGTAAATATCATTCTCTAATTGACCTGACTGAAACCTTAGTTTGCATTAAGGATTTGCAGTTAAAACAAGTTTTATAATTGTAATTATGAAATTGTGTACATCTACGTTTAATATGTGATATATCTTAATTATGCATACCACTGGTACATATACTAGTTATGTTTACTCTTTGCCACCTTTCCTTTAATTCACGAGTTCACACTTACAAATAAGTCAGGTAAATAAATTGGTAAACGTATTTGGCGTGCTGTCCGGGGAGAGGGCTCCGAGCTCGGTAATAGGCCCGAACACAGAGTACCTTGTTGAGGATGTTGAGGATCCTTGGGTGAGTTTTGACTGTGATTAAAGACAGGCCTGAACTCATGCCGATTGGGTAGATACGTTGATTACAGATTGTTGACAGCTGGTTGAGATGATGTAATCATTAAGATGACGTAATGATTGGGTAGCTTATTTGACTTGTTCCCCCTGAACTACGTTAGTAGGCTTGTTTGAGATGAGCAAATTCTGCACAGAACCGATCACCGGTGATCACCTATGGAAAGCCGTTTTAACATTTAAAGGTTAAGTTCGACTATCCGGAATTAACGTTGTAGATATCACCGACGTCTTTCTGACTAGTCGTAATTACATTTTGGATAGTCGGAATTGTCATTCGAGATATCTGTAACATAATTGTGACTAGTCGAAAAGACAGATAGAGATATCTGTAATGCAGTTTTGACTAGGCAAAACTGAATTATAGATATCTGCAATGACGTCATTGAAAACAACATTAAACTCGTCACACATCTTAAATGACGATTGCAGATATCCGTAATTCAGTTTTGCCTAGGCAGAATGAAGGTTAAAGATATCTCAAACATCATTATGACTAGTGATTATGGCATGGTGCCAATCAGTGCTAATTACGAGTTAACAGGTGCGATTTGAATGATTAGAACAACAACACGCTCTGCTCCCGCCTAAAAGTGCCGGCCTGATTTGCATAAAGATATCTGCAACGTCATTTCGCCTAGTCAAAACTCTAATTCGAGATATCTGCAATTACATTTTGACTAGGCAGAATGAAAGTTACAGATATCTCAAATTTCAGATATATCTAATCAAAATTCATTTCAAGATATCCATAACTTGATAATAGATATCTACAATTAAATTATGACTATCCCTAACTCCAGTTTGAGATATCTACAATGCCATTTTGACTAGTCGTAATTCCGGTTACAGATATCTACAACGTCATTTCGCCTAGTCAAAACTTAATTTGAGATATCTGAAAAGGAACATGTAGATATCTTGAATTGAGTTGAATTAAAGATATCTTGAACTGGAGTTGTGACTAGTCAGAATCAAATTGTAGATATCTCAAACTGGAATTACAGATATCTACAATCCACTTACAGATATCCGTAATTCACATAGTGGATATCTGCAACTGAATTGTAGATATCTGTAATGATAAACCCCATACAAATGAATGGCAAAAGTGATGTCATTTGTCCTAGGAAGAATGTCTTTGTGGATATCTGAAATGACAATTATGGATAGGAAGAATGCAGTTGCAGATATCCGAAATGTTCTTTTCGACGAGGCAAAACTGAAATGCAGATATTCGCAACACATATCCAGTCTAGCTGTTAAATGTTAAAACGGCTCGCCATACGCGAGGGCGAGGCGGACGTGTCGGATTCTGCAGTCGAGCGCAGTTCCTCTCCAATGACTGCGCTGACCAAAAGCATGATGGGAAACGAATTGATGACGACACAGCTTAAAGCTTATTGGTTTAAACAACCGTGATGTATTGATCTCTTTTAAAATGTTTGATTTTAAAACACTAATACCATGATTTTATGCGTATAAATTATGTGTGAATATTCCAAAAGTCTCTGACAGTGTGATCTCTCTGTGGGTTATGTGATTGTTATCATATTTATAAAAATATATAAAAACATGTCTGTAATTAAAATAAAAATGATTGATACATACATCCTTCGAATGGAAATAAAAAACAAGTACTTTGGGTGTATTGTTCATTATGTTTATTTTCATTTAAAACCAACAGAATGTGTGAATCCCGTGATATCCGCCTTTGATCTCGCAGGTGTCATGCACTCCGAGAACGGAGAATTGTCCGTCTTGCCTGCACTTTTTTCACTCCTCCCCTCACTGCAGACGCTTACTCTCGGCTGAACTTCAGGCGAGGCTAGGCGCATCTCAAACAAGCCTTTTATTTAATCCAGATCAAGTCTAAATTCCATTACTATGTCACAGTGGTAGTGTGGAGACCTTATTTACCACTTGCACTTTTGACATGAGTTCATCATGTGTTGTTATTTTGTGTTCTTCTGTTTATCCAACAACCCTTTTTCTCATCTTACAATAACACCAAATTCATCAGTGTTCTAGTATTGCATGATCATTCAAAAGTTGTTCAGGAGCCTTGCATGCAATGCAATGGAGCATCATTAGTGAAATTAATCCTTCACCTATGGAGATTTGACCTGCCCGGCAAACCAAACCTTCTACTTGAAGGTAACTGAGGACTTCTCACAGTGTCAATTAAATCTCGCTTCCACCTGCTGCAGCATCCACTCAGCACAGTACACCTACAGAGGTGCATTTTACAGTGCTTTAAGCTTATTGTTCAACCTGCCTTAATGTTGTTATTTCAGGTGACGACTTCACTCCTGCACCCATCGACTAGCGCTGCTAGGTGCCAGCCCTATGAACACTGAAAAAAACACCCAAAATATGGAAGCAGGAAATGTCCAAAAGTGGCCCCTCAGGACTGATGTGAATTTGCCTCAAGAGGCCAGGGGAAGAGCTGTAAGACTTGATTTTCCTGCTAAGACAACAGTTGAGATCAGGCACCCTGCAATAAAGCTATAAAACTCATCTGAAGATTTCAAATAAATAGGACCCCCCCTGAGGTATTCTGGATTTATTCTTAAATCATTATTTCTAGTAAATTATTGGAGTCCATATTTCCGCAAATCTGTGTCAGGATATGTCAAACTAAAGGCTCAATGAAAGGAGCATGTGGCACATCATGTAGGACCTTTGGATTTCTGTCTATCACTGACTTAGCAAGTTGCAGTATCGTGACTTTGTATGAACAAGCATGTGGCGGTTCGAATCAACTGCATTAGCAAATTCTGCACCCTCTGACTAAGTATCAGAAACTGACGAATTTGTGTTGTGTGAAGTACATATTCGGCCGTTGTAACTTCCTGTGCGAAATCTGGTCCATAATGAATGAATAATTGAAAATATAAGGTAATCAGAATAATCAAAGATCTAAATTAATACATAACCACTGATTAATTTCTACTTGAAAACACTACATAAAAGCAATACTCATTTGAAACTGGAGTAAAATTCTAAAAACTAAATTTAGAAACAAAATTCTAAAAATTGAGTGAACTTCACAGGGGCGCTGAAAAGACATACACGCATTATACCTTTGCCCAGGCCGTCGGAATCTGTTTTTTGGGCCAACGGGAGGTTCCTTACAGTCTACTTTGACACACCCTCAAACACTGTAGTTGTAGCTGAGGCCTGGAAGAGTTTGGTTAGTGTTTTCAGCACTAGAGCAAGAGCAAGAGCAAATAGACTTTGCATGCACTTCCAAAGGATGACGACTCAGGCTCTAATTGATACAATAAAACCGACGCCATCATGACTGTTCGCATCAGTGTGTATGCAAGTGCTGAGAAAGATCCTGAGCTGAAATTAGACCATCAGAGTAGAACAATCACAACAGAGAGAGCCATCTGACCAATCGTCACAGAGTAGGTTCTCGGAAAGGAGGGGTTTAGAGAGACTGAATCCCACATGAACCATGTCAGACACTGTGAGAAAAGAGGTGCTGCTGCAATGTATAATATGAGACAGTTAAAAGTTTTTTGACCTTGGATGCATGCAAGCCTTTTATGGGAGACCAAACCAAAATTAGGATGCTTTAAAATAGCTTAATAGGGGCATTTTAAGGCCTGTTCACACCAAGATGAATGTAAGATTACTTGATGCTTTATCAGGCAATGACTTGCAGGCAGCGTTTGCACATGAAGGCATCTCACGAAACTGATTTCAGACAGACTTTTTCAGACAGGCAGTGTAATGGTTTAATGATCTACAGAGTGAGATTTTCTGAAAACTAAGCAAATATTTAATTACTGTAATAATAATTTTAGTGAGAAATGACATTAAAAGTGGAAAAACTTGGTCAAAATGTACATTTACATACAAACTGACCACCGACCGCAACTTTCAGGCACCATCTTTATTTTATAGCTTAACTGTCACAGGCGAACGCACAGGATTGTGGGATATCAGCGAAGGATACATCGGTAACACTTTACAATATGGGTGCACTAATATACATTAATTCTTGCTTAACTAATGCACAGATAATCATGAGTTAATGTATGACACATCAAGAACCAAACCATTCATTAATGATTTTTGCATCAGCAACTAAAAATTTTCTATCTAATTAATAGATTAAGTAATATATGAATGGCTATTTTTTTGCGGTCTGGCGGAAGCTAGATATTTTACTTCATAACTTTTTAAATATGGTTTTTTTTTTTTTTTTACACACATGCATCACTTCCCTTCAGAAGGCCTTTATTAACCCCCCAGAGCCATGTGGAGTACACATTTATGATGGACGGATGTGGATGGAGGCACTTTTTTCAGATCATTCTCGTTAATCCCGCTCACTGCCATTATAAAGCTTGGATGCGTCAGGATATTAATATTTCTCTGATTGTGTTCAGAAAGAATAAAAGTCATAAACACCTAGGATGGCTTGAGGGTGAGTAAAGCCTGGGGTAATTTTCATATGAAAGTGAACTAATCCTTTAACAACATATTGTATTAACTTAATGTTTTAATTACCATGGCCATGTATTTCAACTTCAGTAGTCTTCTTTAATTAATCATTAGCTAATGATTTGCAAAGATATCAGTATGTTTTGACTTTACTTGTTGAGGCACATGACTATTCCTGAAGTACTGCATTAACATGATGTCACGTGTATGTCTTGTTTAATTTGGTTTTCATTGTCTCCATTTTGAATTAGTTCCAGTTCATTCATCTGTTGTTATTGCTTGAATTAGTTACACACCTCTTCTGTTTTTCTTTGATTACTCCCTTATAAGCCCTTGGTTTTCTCAGTTCAGTGTTCTCCATTTTTTTATGTATAGTTTCTATATTCTCATTCTCCTGCGTATTGTCCTTGATTAAAAAGAACTTTTGAAACTACTGTGATTTGTGTGTGTTGTACTACATATTAAAGAATGGAGAACCTAGAGTGGATTATAATGGCGATTAATAATGGACTTATCTGTCATCCAGTTTCTTTGTTTGGAGCAGAAAGAGCAAAACCTCGAGGACCACACAAGGGAATTTTTAGATCTGGTATGCTTTACCCACTATCAGAACCTAACCCCAGCTTTAACAAGCGGTCTAAGGCACCATTGCCAGTGGACAGTCCTATGGGAAATTTCACCGAGTGCTGCTGAATTGTTGATCGCACCATCTGCCCAGCAGAAGAAGACCTTGCCAGCCCCACTCCAGACCCAGAGCCCAGTCAGCTGTCCACACTGCACAGCAGGGACATACTGCCCGAGCCCACTGCAGACCTTGAGCCCGCACCTGCCACAAAGCCTGAGCAAAAGCCGAAAGCCCAGAGAACCCCAAGCCCTATGGAGATGAAAGTGTCTCCTGTGTCTCCTGTGTCTCCATTGGTCCCGTCCAGCTCCAAGTCTCCTGCATCTCCAATGATCCCACCAGCCTCCCTTTCCTCCCTTACCAATGACAGCCAGTCCTTTGGCCCTGACTCTGCTGGCTCACTTCACTCCCTCCTTGTTGACTACACTTTGCTGTGTGAATCTGCCTTGGGTCTTCCAGTCTCCAACTCCTCCTTGGCAAGGGGATCTCCTGGCTCTGCCTCCAGCCATCAAGTTCATCACTCCCCCTCGGCTCCCCCTCGGCTCTTCAACCAACCTTGGCCTCTCCCTCCCTCGGCTCCGAGGCACATAAGGGCCATCATCCTTATGGCTCAACCAGACTCCCTCATCCCTCTGCCTTGGTCAGTTTTCACTCTGCCTGCTCCACTGACTTCCGGGCCTTCATCTGTGCATCGTCCCTCCATCCCTTCGGCTCCGCCGGGCTCTGCCTTCCTTCCAGTTCCGTCTTGGTCTTCAGTTCCACTGGCTCTGCATCAGTCTTCTGACACCCTGGCTCCACCCTCAAATGCTCATTGCTGCAGCTCCGTCTCATCCTGCAGATTCATCTGTGTCACTTGGTTGCATCGGCTCTTCGACTCCGCCTGGGTCACCACCTCCATTGGCTCTGTCTTGGTCTGCCATCCCCCTGGGTTTGCCTGCCAAGTCTCCACCATGTCTCCTCCCTCCCTCAACTCCTATCCTGGCTGTGCACTGTGTCCCAAACAGGATCTGCCTGCTCCTGGCTCTGCACTGGCTCCTCCCACCTCCAGCTCCACCCTGGCTCCAATAATCATCATCACTAAGTCTTCTTCTGCCTGCTCCTTATCCTCCTATTACCCATCCTCAACACCTATTAGAATAGACTTTTGTTATATCCGCGAGGACAAGCTTTTCCGGAGGGGGGAGTAATGCCATGTGTTCATCTGTTGTCATAACTTGTATTTAGTTCCACACCTGTTCTGTTTTCCCTTGATTACTCCCTGTGGCTTATACCCTTGGTTTTCTCAGTTCAGTGTTCTCCAATATTTGTATTGATTTTTAAAGTTGGCATGAAACAAAAGTTGTGATAGTCTTTTCTTCCCTATTGTGACATAGTATATCCAAGTGAAATGTCTTCTGAAATGAGAAGGACAGGACTGGATTTTGTCCTCTGGAATTGATTGGATCGTAGAATATTGAGTGCTGCCAACTAAATGGAGGCAGATCTGAATGTCAGTTTGCAGTCAATTGTGGAGGATATTTAGTCCCACCCTCGACTGAGACATATGTCATAAAGGCAGCAGATGTGGTTTTAAGTGGGAGGGAGGTCAATGTTTTTGTTTTAAGATTAGTGCACATGAATTTTTAAATGTTTTAAAAAAATATATTATAATATTTTTTATAATATTATAATTTTGATTTGATGGTGACTTTAAATCTATACTATTGTTTATTTACATTAAACATAATTTTAACAGCATTTATTGATTTTTTTTTATTTAGTTAAAATGACATTTAAATTCAAATTTACAGTTTTTTTTTTTTTTGTTTACGCATTGGTCTAGACAGACAAATTTTTTATGAAAACTGAACCTAATTTTTGTGCCAAACATGTTGTTTTAGTGTGAAGTGTGAACAGGTATAGTCAAACAATGACCTATTTATAGCTAATTACTATCACTTCATAATAAGAGTGACAAAATAACAAATTAAAGCATGAGAGTAAGGGAGTCAACCTCTTTTTTTTAATCATGCATTTTCTGCTGTCAAGTCAAGTCACCTTCATTTATATAGCACTTTATACAATACAGATTGTTTCAAAGCATCTTTACAATGCTGTCTTTATTCATTACATTTTTGTGACAGCTATTCAGCTTACCAAACACGATCTGCCACCTCTAATGATGGTGTGTGTTCCACCAATCTCTAGTAAAATCATCAGCAGCATTATGAAGTTAATTTCAAATGATTGACAGTCCTTTATATGCATGTTGCTAATGTAACAATTTATTTTCCTAACAGGAGAAAAAAGACAGTGCAGGAAAACTGAAGTGCATTTCATGAGGCAAGAATTTAATTTTATTTGCACAACTGGACTGAAATGTCAAGTTTTGATTGTGCACCTTCTATTAATACAAAAAGAGGATGACTTGTGGCTTGTTCCACTTGATAAAAAAAAACAAAAACAAAAAAAAAAACCTTTAAATGATTAAAAAAAAAAAAAGTTGAGAAGAACCCTGGAGAAAAAAGGTCTGTCTGTAAAATCCTGTAGCTAACAATTTATGTACTGTATGGGTGCTGTTATGTAGGACAAATGCTATTTATGCTGTTTAAGAGTAACATCACCACCCTGATGATTGGGGACAGGATGCCTAAGCCTTATGTCAGCATTTTGTTACTGTAGCTGTCAGCAGTGTTCGGTAGATTGATGTTCTACAGATTATTATTTTGAGATTTCTAACACTTTACAAAAGGTTGTATATGTTACCACTTCTTCATTATAAAAGTGTATGGGTATCAGAGACCATAAAACCCAGAGACACCAAACTCAGCAAGATGGTCCCAAATATGCACTGCTACTCAGGTGCACAGACACACACCCATCTGACACTAGGTAGAGCTTTAATAAGGATCATAATAAGGATGCCTTTTGGATCATAACTTTGAAAGCCTAAAGGCTAGAAACAGAAATTCCATTCACAAAAAAACTAAAACAAAAAAAACAAAAAAAACAAACTCCTCCTAGGGAGGAGCTTTACCAGAATAGGAACACAGCAGCTGGTGCTGGCATAAAATTATCAGAAGAATTTTGATTCGGTGAAGCATTGCATCAATATAAGTTAATTAATTGGTCAGGCAACAGGACATTCTGAGGATGCACATCAAGTTTCGTAAAATTCCACCTATAGGGGGTGCTACAACAAAAAAAAACAAAAAAAAAAACCATGTAATTCTACATCCATATGATCCATGAAGTTGAAAATTGGTATGCATCTTTTTTAGTGGATGTCCTAACATGTCCTCTAATATGACTTGGATACTTGAAAAAAAACAAAAAAAAAACAATACAAAACAAACACAGTCTCCCATTTTAATTTGTAAAAAAAAAAAAAAAAAAAAAAAAAAAAACTCCTAGGCCATTTGTCAGATCTTCACAAAAATTTGCACATGTCAGGTGTAGACCATGCTGGCAAAAAGTTATAAAGCTATTATCTATTAAACCGTTAACAAGATCATATTTTGATCATATTTTTTTCCAGGCACATTTTACCAATTCCACACCACATCAATCTTAATAACTACACTTAATTTTGCATTTAATAATTTATAAGTGATATATAATTGTTCATGAAGGCTGGAAATGAAAAAACACCTTATATTCAGGTGTGCATAATTATTAGGCAGGTTTTCTTTTACAGGCAAAATTAGCCAAAAAAGAAATTTCTCTTGGACTGAAAAGTCAAAAATTATTAAATGCCCATGAGAAGGATGTAATTTTAATGCAATACTAGAAATTGCAAAGTTGACCAATGGACAGCAAAATGCTCACTGGGTCAGCAGGGTCAGACAAAAAAACGCAAAGAAAAGACCGTAACTGCAACTGCAACTGCAACTGCAAAAAAATTAAGAATTATGATGAAGAATTAAGTGTGAAACCATCAGAAACCCCAGCGCTACCATTTTCCAGAACCACAACCTACCTGGAGTCTCCAGAAGTGCAAGGTGTCAGGATCTCAGAGACTTTAGGTATAGGTAAAGAATCCTAAAAAATGACCCCAACTTAAGAATCACAAGCTGAAGTGTTGTAAAATACATGAATACTGTTTTTAAATAGGCTTTATAAACAGATTGAGAGTCTTAAAGGACCAGCACCACATCCTCTTGTACTCTCGTAAGAATTTATATTCTCTTCCAGAATCTGGCAGTAAGGTGTGGGAGTTCATATATAGTCCATCTCCTATCCTGAAAAGTCTGTCTTACAGACAGGGAATAAAAATGCCAGATTCTGGAAGTTAAATTATAAATCATAATAAATTATATACACTGCGTTCCAAATTATTATGCAAGTGACCTATCAGTAAGATTTCAGTACAATAAACATTCAGATTTTAGTTTTTCTAAGAAAATGTTTGTTTGTTTATTTATCCATGTCTTTTTAGATAACTGGAATCAATCTCAGACAAAATAATTTGCCAGATCTATGGAAACTCTACTTAGAGGTTGTTCCACATTATTAAGCAAGTCACAGTTCTCATGCAATATGGGGAGGAAGAAAGATCTTTCTGAAGATGAAAAGCATGAAATGGTGCAATGTTGTGCAAAAGGCATGAAAACAACTAATATTGTGTGAAAACTGAATGGAGATTATTGAATTATCATAAGATTTGTGAGTGATTTGGAGTACAGCAGATCTCGGTCAGATAAAGGCTTATTAATGAAAGTTCCTGTCAAAAAACATAATTGTATTAAAAGAGCAGCTATAAAAAAGCCAGTGTTGAGCAGCAAACAGGTATTTGAAGCTGCTGGTGTCTCTGGAGTCTTAAGAAGCTCTCCATGCAGGCTGGCAGTTGTGCGTAAAGATGCATTTCAGCCACTCCAAACCAAACCTCACAAAGAGAAACATTTACAGTGGGTTTAGAAATACATGAAGACTCATTTTTAAATAGTTTTATTCACTGAATAATGCCATACTACAGTGGATGGTCTAAATGGATGGATTTCTGGATGGTTGGTGAATGGCCACCACGTTCCAACAAGACTGTGACGTCAGCAAAGAGCTGGCGGGTGATAATTTGGGCTGGAATATTGGGAAGTGAGATGGAAGGTTCCAATAGGGCCTCTGAGGGTATTAAAATGACTTTTGTGGAGTTCATAACTGGCCATTTTCAGCTATCGTCTAAAAAGGAGGATAGTGCATAATGCACTATTGTACAATGCACTATGCACTATCCCATGCTGTAAAAAAACACCACGGCAATAAAACTAAAAATGTATTTTTACACCCACTGTAGATGTTTCTCTTTGTGAGGTTTGGTTTGGAGTGGCTGAAATGCATCTTTACGCACAACTGCCAGCCTGCAGGGAGAGCTTCTTGAGACTCCAGAGGCACCAGCAGCTTCAAATACCTGTTTGCTGCTCAACACTGGCTTTTTTATAGCTGCTCTTTTAATACAATTATGTTTTTTGATAGGAACTTTCATTAATAAGCCTTTATCTGACCGAGATCTGCTGTACTCCAAATCACTCACAAATCTTATGATAATTCAATAATCTCCATTCAGTTTCACACAATATTAGTTGTTTTCGTGCCTTTTGCACAACATTGCACAATTTCATGCTTTTCATCCTTCCCATATTGCATGAGAACTGTGACTTGCTTAATAATGTAAAGAGGGTTTCCATAGATCTGGCAAATTATTTTGTCTGAGATTGATACCAGTTATCTAAAAAGACATGGACAAACAAACAAACAAACAAACAAACAAACAAACAAACAAACAAACAAACAAACAAACAAACAAACAAACATTTTCTTAGAAAAACTAAAATCTGAATGTGTATTGTACTGAAATCTTACTGATATGTCATTTGCATAATAATTTGGAACGCAGTGTATATAAACTATAACTACACATATTCAAAATGTAATTAATTATTATATAAAGGTACACTGTAAATTTGTTACTTTCCGGGCTGTAATCAAAAGCGTTACCCCTAATGGGACCACACCGCACCTTTGTCTGTTGGTGTTGGTCGGCGTCCGTTCGTGCAATACAAGGCCAATTCACACTGCATCGGCAGATGCTGTCCAATGGCAACAGACACTTCGTCAGGTTTTGTCAGATCAATGTATTTCTTCTGTCTGTCTGTCTGTCTGTCTGTCAGAGTTGGTCTGCGCTTGTTTTGGCATCTGTCAGGTCATGGAATGTCTGAGAAGTGATGTAAAATAATCTGGGGACCGTCCACATTGGTCAGCATCTGTTGTCAGCAATAGTGTGAACTGGGCTTCAATTGGCCCTTATGGACAATCTGGCTATCAATTTAGATCAATAAAATGCAGATACAGATATCTGACTGATTAAACTTTAAGACAATAAACAGACAATTGTGACATTATGTGTTCTTCAAACCATGTTGGCTATTTTCATAAGTATAAAGTATATTTATAATGCAAGGCTAACTTTCATAACAGTATAAAATTTTATATATATAAAAAAAATATATTATATATATATATATATATATATATATATATATATATATATATATATATATATATATATATATATATATATATATATATATATATATATATATATATATATATATATTGTTTAGTATCCATCTTCACTCTTGTCTACAGATTCCTCTTCTATTCATTGTCACTTAGCAAAATGCGTGAGTGCCACCAAGACATAGTTTTATGTAATAGCAGCGGCTCTGATATGTGACACAAAGTGCATATCTTATTGTTCAGTCAGTTTTTTTCACAGTGTGATGGAAAAAAGATTATGATTAATGCAAAAGTCTGTTGCATTGATGGTATGCGAATGGTTGTGTTGGCCTTAGAGGAAGCATTAACAGCCATTGATTCAAATTAAAATGTTTATTGCACTGAATATGTGTGATGTTCATTTATCTTGGTGTGAACGGGCCTTGAATTGTCACTATGATTTATGTTTTTTGAAATAAAGGTATCGCAACACCATAACCAGTTATGTTCATTACTTGTCCTATCAGGTGTCTCTCAGCAGTGTTAATGCTGTATATTAAATATGGGGTTGGTGCGGTGCGGGTGCAGGGGCATTGGGCGGGTCTTAATTAAAGTGTGACGGCTAAATGCATCAGAATGTGGCAGACAGTCGAGCCTGTCATGGAGACGATTTTAATTTGCGCCCCACCCCCCGGTGAGCAGTGGCGACTGGCCTTGACCCTGTGCTGACTGTATGGATTAATGTACTGTAATGACTGCTGAGGCTATCATTGCAGCAGGCATCATTAATTATCCTTATTGATTGTTGCTTTCAGAGATAAAGCATTCTGCTGACTGGGAAACACTCTGAGCTCACACAAGGTCAAGGCTAAAAAAGGGAACTTAGATAATCGCAGCGAGCAAAGGCTGGACCAGGTCAACTGAAAATATGTATAGGCTCTGTGTAGACTGTCTTTCTGTGTCTCACTTACAAGTCTTTAATTCTCCCCAATGTTCGTATTTTGCATTATAAACCATCCTGCTTATAAAATGAGTTTTAACACCATTTCGTTTATACTCTGCATGAGTGAAATTTTGCAAAACACAGAATTAATAACCCGATGACAAACTTGACAAGTGCATATTGAGGCATATAGATATAGACTTCAGCACCAAAGATAGAAATCAATTTTGGAAATCAACTCATGGGTAGTAGGATGCATATGAACTATCAAATCATGTGATGTCTATATGACGATTCACATAGTTTCAGACAGAGAGGGAAGAAAAGAAAGGAATACTGCTGACATCTAGTTCAGTGAGTGATGAGAGGGCCGTGCCTCAGCACGATTAGGTTTCCCTACTGCCTGCCATAATGGAACCAACCAATCCCAGGAAGGAAGTGAGGGTTTTATATTTACACAACCATACTTCACTCTTCTGCTCTGTGTGTGTGTAACAGTGACAAAGATACCCAGAGATACATTCAGCTCTGTGGAATTAAAAGAGAAGTCAGACAGAATGATTGGGCAGCCATGAGTGTGTGTAGTCGAGGTTCATGTTTATGACTCAAAGGCTAATGGGAGAGCTTGCTGTGTGCTTCATCTCATTAGTAGAGCACTGGAATGGCAAAACATGCGAGGTAGCATAAAGGAAGTGAATTAGAACACACAGCTCTCATATTTCAAAACTTAAATTACCGAAGGCACTAAATTTGTGACAAAAAACCTTACACAATCCAAACAGTAAAAAGATACTGAAAATAAAGGTACTAAAGCCTACTGAATAGTAATGTAAAAAGACCTTACATAATGATCCGTTATGTTTTTATTACCTTAAAATGAGCCATTTCTATCTACATAGTCAGGTCCCCTGACATGTCAAGTCTCCATTTTAAGCCGGCATGTTTCTACAGCAACCCTAAATGGACAAACTGCTCTACAGAGTGCGTTTCGTCACTATGTTGTTCTTCTTTTAAATCGTTTGTGTTTTTAGAGGCAGCTTGCATCATCACTACATTGTATGTATGCACGCACACAGGCACGAAGAAGTAGTAGTAGTAGTAGTAGTAGTTGTCTGGTTTATTATAAGCAGAGATCGTTCTTTGTTAGAAGTAAGAAGAAACCTCTTTGCTTGACTAGCTACTCTCTTCTGTCTCAGACGACGACATCTGTCTTGTGTCGACCAGACGGCCACCGTAGCTTCTCTATGTGCTTCGAAAGGGAGGGGTAAGCGCCGTTAGTTGCAGTTCGTAACCTCACCGCTAGATGTCGCTAAAATTTAAACACTGCACCTTTAAGATTAAGTTAAGTTAGGTTTATCATCAGGGTCCAGCACCTATGGCTCGGACCCAGTGGTGTAATGTAACAAAGTAATAATACTTTGTTACAGTAGTTTATTTTTTAGGAGAATCTGTACTTTACTTGAGTTTTTATATGTCTGTCAACTTTTACTCCACTACATTTCCTAAATAAAATGTATACTTTTACTCCGATACATTTCCTCAAAGCATTTTCGTTACTGCAGAACACAGACTGCAAGCAGGCAAACAAGCGCTCGCACAACCGCAGTTGTTTTAATTTTCCGAGTTGCGTCCATTACTGGAGTGGCTGAGAAGAGTGCGCTGTCATTTTACAGTACGAGAGTGGCCTCTAGAGGCGAAATAAAAACTATCACTATGCCTCGTAGAGTTTGTTTTGACACGTGACTTGAGGCTGCACGTTGCACACGCTGTATTTAAAACATAGACAACAAAATGGTATGTTATACAGTGTACACTACAGTACATGTTTTCATATCATTATAAAGTAATTAGTTTGTTGACTAGATGCTGCATTAGTGGAGAACAGCAGTATGTTTGCCGTCGAGGCTGAGAGGATGCTAACATTAGTAGTACCTCAAGCGGTTAAAACAATGTGACAAAAACACCAACTGTGTAATGTCATGATTGTTACCATTCATTTGCATTAGTTTATATCCATTTGTTCACTGTTATGCATTCATTATCCAGCCAAGTTACATATTTAAATTGTATCATCATCATGCAGCGTCAGAAACATAACAATTCAGAAATATATTTCTGAGTAAGTTTTCTAAAATAGAACCAAATAATGTGTGAAAGTATACATATAATAGACCTATGCTATGCCTTTGTGTGTAAAGTTGGCAATTTTTTAAGCATGCCTGTTTGGATTTATATGAAATGGTAACACTTTAAAATAAGACTCCATTTGTAACATTAAATAAGGTTAATAAATGTATTGTTTGTTCATTGTTAATTTCAACATTAACATTTGAATTAATCAATGTATAATTAATATATTAGTATTTTATATTTAAAACTTACAATAAATTATTTATTTATTTAGCATAAATTATATTATTATATAATTTATTTTATTCAACTGGACAGAAATATATTAAGTCATGTATGGCAACTTGACAGTTATGTTTTAAATATCATTAAGACAGAGAAAAATTAAGGTAACATTAAATGATCTGTAAGAATCACAGATCACAGATTATTATTTTTTATTTGTTTTTTGCAAAATGATTATTAAACTGATGATGGTCAAAAATGAACAAAAATCAATTACTAAGCAAGTAACAATCAGTTTGAATAATCAAACCTACGTTGCATCCCCATACAAAGACAAGAAGGTCTGTCTATTACAGCGCATGTTGTCTAGACAATAAAACATATATATATATATATATATATATATATATATATATATATATATATATATATATATATATATATATATATATATATATATATATATATATATATATATATATATATATATATATATATATATATATATATATATATATATATATATATATATATATATATATATATATATATGTTACTGGCAAAGTGTGAAAAGCAGGTATTGTATAGAATGACTAGGGAATATATAGGATGTGTGAAGTTTGTAGACAAAGTATTGTTTTAACCCATCAGTTGGGTTTAATTTTTGTCCAACCGGCTGGGTAGTTTTATTTAACTCATCTATTGTTTAAAAATGACTGTATTGCTTGCTTAAAATTAACCCAAAATATGCTGGAAATGAACATTTATTAATATGTTTAATAAATGAACATTTGTTAATGTTGATAATATGAATATGAAATGAATAATAATTAAACAATAAACATTTATTAAATTGCTTAATAAATGTTTACCTTTTGATTATTATTGTTGCCTCTAGTAATAATTATGTGTCTGATTTTTAAATTTTGGGTTCATTTTAAGCCAGCCTTTTAGTCATTTTTAAACAATAGTCGGGTTAAATAAAACTGCCCAGCCAGTTGGGCAAACATTTAACCCAACCACTGAGTTAAAACAACCCAATTGCTGGGTTTGTCCATTTTCAACCCAACATTTTTTGTAACGTCACAGCAGATCGCGCTTAACTGAAGTGTATGATATATTAATTATTTTGAGAATTAATCGCATAATAGTCTATAATATATTAATTATGTTGAGATTCAATCGCATGATGCTTGTAACTACCTTATGTTTACAGTCAAAGTTTATACTATTGATATTTTGTTTCATTTGTGTAATTTTATTTTTCTCCAACAGCTCATATACCTATAGGATTTTATATATTTTCTCCAACAACTTATAAACATATAGAATGGTGCATAAAACAAATTCATAACTACAAAAGGGGTTTAAATAATAAATCAGCTCCATAGTGAATTCCAAGTGATCAAGGGCTTAGTGCGTTTCATTTAAACCTTATGCACGAGTTCTGCCAGTAGTGGGCACTCATGCAATGGAGGGAAGTTAGCAAGTGAAGGGTATACAAATTTGGAGTGGAACACAGCCTTAGTAGGAAATGTGTTTCCATTCCATACTTTGCCTACAAACTTCAGGCATTCCATATATTCCCTAGGCATTCTATACAATGGCAGATTTCACACATTGCTGGTAACATATACAACAGGATAAAACCACTTAACACCACTATGAGGTTCAGTGCTATTTTACTTTGAGACTCCAATTCACAGCAATGCCATAACAACTCTGCTCTCTCTCTCTCCCTTCTTTGCATCTGGATATTTCAATGACCTCAGGGGACGAATCAGCAGGCGCGTCTTGGCATGTCCAATTAGGGTGGCATCACCTAAGAGCAAGAAAGAGGAGAGAGAAAGAGCAAGAAAAACACACACCGAAACATCATACGTCTCCAGATTTAACAGAGAATCATTCAAAAAGGTAACCAGTTGATGAATCATCCATTGATAAAACAAACAAAGAAAGAGCTCACAAACAAATAAGAAAAGTTACAGAGCCTATAATAAAACTTGAATCAACATCAGGCTGCTTTGCAGAGACGGCGACAATTCTGTGACTTTGAAGGATTTATAACTGATCAAGAAATGGTCTTTTTCTTTCGCCACAAGTAGCAATCAGTGTGTCGATTTATAGTGAGTCAAATCATGAATACGGGAGATGCTTACGCCTTTGCAATTCTTTAACAAATTATTTGAATCCCTTGAACAACATTTTATATAAAATTCAAAATAAGTCAAAAATTTTATAGACACTTAGATCACATAGTATTTTATAGACCACTTAGTGTTGGATGGATGTGTGTCTGTATGCCTGAGTAACGGTGAATGTTTAATCAAGAAGAAGAAAAATAAAACCAAATACTCCAATTATCAGGGTCCAAGCATCAACAGCTGATGTATTAGGTAAAAGAATTTCCATTTGCCTTTCCAAATAATGTTTTTTACTGCAAAGTCAACAATCTTGAATCCCTTCTGATACTGTTAGTTAAGGCTTTTTTTCTGCGCAACGATTATTTTGAGTTCCCTTTCGAAGTGGGAATTCGACACTGCATCTTGGTGTTGATGCTATGGGGAATGCCCTCAGCCTGACTGGTGTATCTCGATTTTGCCGGGGAAATGAACACAGACAGAGTATCCAAATGCAAGTATAACAATGTTTATTGACAGAATTCGCTGTACAATAACTTCACTCCAAATGGACAGACGTTGCAGAGACTGAGGCGTGCAGAGTCGGCGGTGTGCAGAGTGGTGACGAGATGAGTGGCGCAGGGCTACAGCGGGTATCAGAGACCAAGGATAATCCTGTCCAGAAAGCAGGGCACACGATGACATTCCAGTAATCCGAGAACCAGGGAGAGACAAACAGAGAGCATGACACCAGGACAGCCTGCAACGAACTGACAAAGACAACATGTAGACACGCACATTTTATAACAAGCACTAACAAGACACGGCTGGCAATCAGACAATAATGGGTGACGCCCACACAATCATTCACTCACATACATACACACACAACAAACACACAAGGGCAAGTAAGTGAATCCATGAACCGTGACATTCAGGAGCTATATCCCGTGCCAGTCCAAATCACCTTCCAGACCCTCTGACTCTCCTGGCCCATTTTCAGACAGCTGGAGACAGGGCCAGAGGGGCCCTTGTCTATGCTGAGGTCCTAATGACTGAGCATCCTGCATGCTTCCTTTGGTAAGCTGATCGTTAAGAGCCTTCTCAGGCAATATTGCTGAGGTGCTAACAAGGCATACCAGAACATATCCGAGGATATGTTGTGTATTTCCCCGTATAGATCTGTTCTTGGGGTTTTGGGCTGAGGTCTGTCGTGCAAGGGAGGCAGGAAGGTTGTACTTTTTGAAGGTTACCTTGCTATAGAGCATATAAGTTTGGGGATTATTCCCTAGCACCTGGGGATATTGGCTTATGGAGTAGCGCCACTATATATCTTTTGGCAAGTCACATAGGATACGCCCTTGTGGTTGATGTGCTCTTTACTCCGGTAGAGTTCTGTAGAGTCATTTAGTGCTATGTACACTGTAGTAGTGCGTATTTGCATCATAGTGAGGCAGGCACCCCTTCAGCATGGCATTGTTGGTATTGTTGGATTGGGCACCTGCTAAGGAGAGAAACAGAAAATATCTCCTACACAGCCCTTCCCTGGACACCAGAACCAGTAGGCAAACGCAAGAGAGGCAGACCAAAGAACACCTGGCGATGGATAGTAGAAAGAGAGTTGAAGAGCCTGAACCACACTTGGGGCACCATCTAGAGCTGGCCCAGAACAGACAGGAGTGGAGGACTTTTGTTGCTGCCCTACATGCCAGTGGCATAAAAGGCAGTAAGTAAGTAAGTAAATACAAATACAAATTCCTTCCCTTCAGTCAAGCCTTGTCACCTCGCAACTTCACAAAGCCAATGGTGGCTCAAACGCAGGGAAGTTTGAGAGTACGTGCAGATGCATGATTCTATGACCCCGGTTTCTAATCCAGGTTTCTCTGGACCTTTCACTGGTTTCATCCTTCCTATCAACATCAGCACTCATCTTTGGCCTGTAAAAGTGAGAAAATGTGGCCCATGTGATCATGTAGACTCTCCAACACCTTAGCACAGAATCTTACAGTTAACACCAATTGGCAAGTTCTTTGACAATAACTCTGCCACTGTCCATACAGAATTCCATCCCTTAATTCTAGGCGATTTTACTTCCTCAGCTAGAAGGATTTATCTGGACATGCATATCTCAACACACAACATAGCATATGGCCTTCTTCCAGGTGATTAATCACTTAGTTGATAGTAATATCTTCTCTTTGTTCACATTGCAGGTCTACACACACATTAGGCTGGTTATTGAAGAAAGCCCATTTACAGTCAGGTCAGATGGTAACTATCAAATAGAGATCGTGTTTGGGAGAAAGTAAGATCCTCTATACACTTTTGCATTAATCGTTGGAATGTACTTGGTGCATTAGTAATGTAGTTGGATGGTCCACTTTTGCAGTGAAAAAGATTGTATTTGAATCACACTAAATGGCAAAAGAATACCCCCAGGAAGTGAAGGATTCATTGGGGGCTCTCGAAGAACACACTCTTTGGTTGGTAAGCAGCTTAGATTTGTTTTTCCACAGAGAACAGTTGTCTGTTGTGTTGGAATGATCACAGGCTCTTAGCTTTGTAGGTGGTCGAAATAGCTAAAGACTTAGACATAGAGTTTATTGTTTTTATTGAGTAAAATGGAAGTGGCTAAGAGCTGTAACTGAGATGTGGCAAATAAAATGGAATAGTGAACTAAAGGAAGAAACCTATATAATATTCAGAGACTAGTTGAGATTGAGAGGATTTTTTGGCAATAGAAGAGGAGATAGCATAATAGCCTACACTGTAAAACCTTACAGTGATATGTACTAAATAAAATTGAGTTCATTGCACTCAAATATTATTGAAAATTATGTGGACTCAATGGCTAATTCAATGGCTAATTCTGCAGGTAAATGTGGCCCAAATCTGATTTTTTTTTTTGCTCACATGTGATGCGTATCTGTTTTCCCCATGACAGTGTGAACAGTACAAACTTTTGTACTGGCTTTTTATGGTAAAAACCTGCCAACCCCATTTGAATCGTTCTTTTGTGCATGCAGGTCAGTTCAGAACCATGATCTGTTTACACTGGAAATCTGATATTGGCCACATTTAAAACAACAATGTGAAAAGCTATAAAAAAAAAAAAATCTGATCTGAGCAAAAATTGAAATTGAGCTTTAAAGGATTAGTTCACTTTCAAATAAAATTTTCCTGAAAATGTACTCACCCCCATCCATGTCATCCAAGATGTTCATGTCTTTCTTTCTTCAATCAAAAAGAAATTAAGGTTTTTGATAAAAACATTCCAGGATTATTCTCCTTATAATGGACTTCAATGGCCTCCAAATGGTTGAAGGTCAAAATTACAGTTTCAATGCAGCTTCAAAGGGCTTAAAACAATACCAGACAAGGAATAAGGGTCTTATCTAGTGAAACGATTGTGTCATGATCAACGTCTGTTCCTGTCACATCCCGGACTACATTTCCCATGATCCTCCATTGCTTATCACCTGCACTCACTTCACAATCACTCCACACTAATCATCACACCCAGCTGCACATCATTACCAGGACTATAAAGGACTCACACTCACACCACCAGTTTGCGAAGTCTTGATTACTCTGTGTGTCAATTCTAAGCGTTTCCCTGTGATTATCCTGTTTCCCTGTCTGTTCCTGTTCCTGCCTTTGACCCTTGCCTTGCCATCCTGTTCTGTGAATGATATCTGCCAGCCCTGATCTTCTGCCTGTATCTTGACCACGATTCTGCCTGTCCCTCGCTGTTCCTGTTTGCTCCTGATTGACCCTGCCTGTATGACTACGCTCACTTTAAATAAAGCTGCAAATGGATCTCTGCCTCAGTCCCGCTTCGTTACAGAAGACTTCGCCATACCCAGATCCAGCAGCTTCGGTGAGCATGTCCAGCCTCAGCATGGACCCAGCATGGTGTCTCGTCAGCCTGCGTCAAGGTAACAGTACTCTCGAGGCACATATCCAGAAATTTTTGGGGATTGCTAATTTATCTGATCTGCCGGACCACGCCCTCATTGACTTCTTTACCTATGGATTAAACGAACCATTAAAGAACTGCTTACTTACCAATGGTCCCCGAGGGTCGCTCATGGAATTTCTGGACTTTGCCCTGTTCACTGTCGGTTCACTTTTTACTGTGGGTATCGCAGAGGAATGCGACACCACAGTGAATCACGTCATGGCGGCCGCTAAAGAGAACACTCACAAAATGGCGGCCACCACAACAACATCACATCACGTCTCCGCTGATCGCCCAGAGCAACGTCACATCTCCGCTGATCGCCCAGAGCAACGTCACGTCTCCGCTGATCGCCCAGAGCAACGTCACGTCTCCGCTGATCGCCCAGAGCAACGTCACGTCTCCGCTGATCGCCCAGAGCAACGTCACGTCTCCGCTGATCGCCCAGAGCAACGTCACGTCTCCGCTGATCGCCCAGAGCAACGTCACGTCTCCGCTGATCGCCCAGAGCAACGTCACGTCTCCGCTGATCGCCCAGAGCAACGTCACGTCTCCGCTGATCGCCCAGAGCAACGTCACGTCTCCGCTGATCGCCCAGAGCAACGTCACGTCTCCGCTGATCGCCCAGAGCCCGTTCCAGCCAGTGTATCCGTTCCCGAGCCCGCTCCAGCCAGTGAGTCCACTCCAGTCCAGCATGCTTTCCCTGTCAGTCCTGTGATGGCCAAGAGGGCTGTCTTCACTTTTTATGTCTTGGCTGTCATGCGTGCGTGGAGGATGTACTCGAGCTCTATGGACTTGGGAGCAGTCTGCCAGCCCGAGCCCGCTGTTGTCCCAGAGCAGCCCGCTGTTGTCCCAGAGCAGCCCGCTGTTGTCCCAGAGCAGCCCGCTGTTGTCCCAGAGCAGCCCGCTGTTGTCCCAGAGCAGCCCGCTGTTGTCCCAGAGCAGCCCGCTGTTGTCCCAGAACGGCCTGCTGCCGTCTCAGAGCGGCCTGCTGCCGTCTCAGAGCAGCCGTTTGCCCCGCTGGCCGCTTCGCTCTCAAGTTCGCCGCTTGCAACGCTCTCAAGTTCGCCGCTTGCAACGCTCTCAAGTTCGCCGCTTGCAACGCTCTCAAGTTCGCCGCTTGCAACGCACCTCAGCTCTCTGGATGCGATGGACAAGATGGCTGTTTCGCCAGTGCCTACGGGCAAGATGGTCGCCCCTTTGGTGTCAAGGAACATAGGGGGTGTTCCAGCCATCGAGTCCACTCCAGAACCTGTGCTACTTGCCCTGCCAGCGCCCCACGAGCTCCTTGTCCACGAATCGACCATGGCCACCGTTGATTTCCCCAAGAACTTTTTGGGGGGGGGCCATATACCAGAGGGTGGGGAGCTTGTGGGTGGGGACCCTGCACGGCCGCAACCATCAGCGTGCTCCGAACTGCTAGGGCCGCCCATGGACTATAAACCCCTATGGCCATTAATGGACTGTAGGCCACTAAGGCCATGTATGGACTCCGACCTGCCGTGGCTGCCCAAGCCGCCTGACCTGCCGTGGCTGCCCAAGCCGCCTGACCTGCCGTGGCTGCCCAAGCCGCCTGACCTGCCGTGGCTGCCCAAGCCGCCTGACCTGCCGTGGCTGCCCAAGCCGCCTGACCTGCCGTGGCTGCCCAAGCCGCCTGACCTGCCATGGCTGCCCAAGCCGCCTGACCTGCCGTGGCTGCCCAAGCCGCCTGACCTGCCGTGGCCGCCCGAGCCACCTGACCCACCGTGGCTGCCCAAGTTCCAGGGGCTGCATTGGAGATCCCGTTCCTGGCTGCTACTAGATCTCCAATGCACCCACCCCCCCCTCCCTAGCTGTTCCTTCACGTCGCGAGGACGCGCCTTCCGGGAGGGGGGCGTTATGTCATGATCAACGTCTGTTCCTGTCACATCCCGGACTACATTTCCCATGATCCTCCATTGCTTATCACCTGCACTCACTTCACAATCACTCCACACTAATCATCACACCCAGCTGCACATCATTACCAGGACTATAAAGGACTCACACTCACACCACCAGTTTGCGAAGTCTTGATTACTCTGTGTGTCAATTCTAAGCGTTTCCCTGTGATTATCCTGTTTCCCTGTCTGTTCCTGTTCCTGCCTTTGACCCTTGCCTTGCCATCCTGTTCTGTGAATGATATCTGCCAGCCCTGATCTTCTGCCTGTATCTTGACCACGATTCTGCCTGTCCCTCGCTGTTCCTGTTTGCTCCTGATTGACCCTGCCTGTATGACTACGCTCACTTTAAATAAAGCTGCAAATGGATCTCTGCCTCAGTCCCGCTTCGTTACAGATTGGTCATTTTCGAAAAAAAAATGTATATAAACAAATGATTGCCTTTCAAATGCTTCCGCCAAAACCGCATTTTCGTACTCTACTATAGGGATCAATCAGGTTGCAACCTCAATGAGGAGAGTTATAATCTGGCAGGGAGGTAAAAATAGTCAGTTGTCCTTGCATCATTCCAAGCATGATGGGTTTCCAACATTCATGTTCCAACATTTAGGGTTCATATAAATAGAACGTTAGAATCAGAAATCGGATTGGATATATTCTGAAATGAATGTAAACAGGGCCTAGAATTAACACTCACCAAGCGGCAAATTTAAGTAAAAATCGGTGTTGGCGAGTATATGAAACTGGCAGTCGCCAGATGGCCGGTAACATTTTTATGAATTTTAACAATGCAATGTTATGAGAACATGAATGTGAACAAACGTGAAACGCTCTGTACAGTCGATGGGTCAGTGCTGCATCATCACGAAAATGTGAGCCTTTTCAAAGTAATAGAATACTAAGTATAGCTCCCTTTACTGCCTTCCTGTGCTTGAACGGACAAATTCACACAAAGTTATGTCAAAAAAAATGCATGATCCGTGCGTGCATTCGCTCTTAATGTGACAGCATCCTAATAATCCTGCTGCTGTGCTGTCTGCATTTTTATTGTTAATCAATCAACAAAGCAAAAAATATAAAAATTTAAAAAAATCACTCTCTGGTCTTGAACTTTAAAAAGGATATGAAGACTGTTGTGCCCATATTCTGGTCATGGTATATAACCACCTCTTAGTGGTCATTTTCAATATTGCAGTTTGATATTCTTCCATACTTAACCAAGGGAGCGTTTCCCAAAACCATAGTTGCTAACTAAGTTAGCAATTTTGTTGGTTGCAATACAATTTCCCATTGCCAACCAACTAAGTTGCTAACAGGTTAGCAACTATGCTTTTGGGAATTTAGATCGGCAACAGTCAACATGCAGCATCGGTTTCAATTCAGCGTGCAAACAGTTTTTGCCTTGGAGAAAGATATGCCTGTAAGTTTATTTACTATTTGTAAGCGATGTTTAAGAGTGTTATGTAGTAACAATATTACCTCTTGAAAGTACGCTAAAGTGTGTGATTGATATATGATAATGTAAGAAAGTTTTCTATCACCTGTATACGCACATGCAGATGGCAGCGCACGCGTTCATATATCAAACGAATTAAAGTGCAATTTGTAATTTCATTTCTTGTTTGTTGTATTTCAGTTTTACAAGATAGGGTCACAGAAGTAAAGATTTTTTTGTTGTATTATTTATGCTATTGCTTGTTATTGCTATTTGTGCTTATTTTATTACTTACTGTTTATTTGTCTTTAAAAATGTAGGCTATTAAAATGACATTAGTTAAGCTAGTAGTTTTTGTGGTATAGAAATTGGAATGGATTCTGAATTTTCACTAGTATCTAAAATATTGGTGCCTGTTTTTGTTTCATGGCTAGTAAAAAATAGTTTTGGCCCTTACCAGCCAATGGCTGGTCCCCCTTCATGGTCATGTTCTTTTTTGGTTTCGTTTTCTTTGTGCCCTGTCACGGTTCTTGTTACTTGTTTGTTTCCATGGTTTCTGATTTAGTTGCGCACCTGTTTCTGGTTTCTTTAATTATCTAGCTCTGTGCATTTAAGCCCCTAAAGTGATGATACATGGGGCATCTTTTTGAGCAATGTTGCTGAGCGATGTTGCTTGGGCATTTTCCCTTTGATAATGGGCAACAAATTTCTATCTGAATATTTTAGAGAATAATTTGTTGACCATTCTCAATGGCAAAGTGCTCAAGAAACATCGCTTGGCAACATTGCCTGGCAATATTGCTAAAAAAGTTGCCCCATGTATCATCACCTTTAGTACTTTCTGTTCTTTGTTTTCTGTTTTCAATGTTTATACTGTTGAGTATCTATGATTATTACTCCTGCATTTTTTGCATGTTCTTAATATAATTGTTAATAAAGTGTTTGTGTTTAATTATCCTTTGTCGTACACTTGCTACAGCCACAGTGTGAGGTTTAGGCAAGTTTAGATATCTTCTGGAGACAATTTACCTCAATGCTCAATGTCACCACCCCACCCTCACAAATACAGTTTATCACCCTCTTCTTTATTATTTGTTCTGTTTTCTTTTTTCTCTATCACTCACTTGCTCACTATAAATGTCCTACTATTCTCTTTCTGTTTCAGTGTGTCAGCGATTTAAGTAGGCAAATTCAACAAGCTAGACGCAGGGAAGAGAGATAAAGAGAAGCAGTGTCTGTCTTTTCTGTTCATCTTGTCTGAAGTATATCAGACAGAGCTTCCCAAGGTCTGTAAATTCATTACGGCACTGTATCTTTGAAATAGGCACATTATAAAGGGCACAGGCTGTGGATTGTAGTCAGAGTTGAATTGCTAAGCAGTAGCCTGAGGGCAGAGAGCAGATCTCCAGTAAAGGTATGACCAGCCAGTACTGCAGGCACCAGACTCTCCTGAGAACCCTTGCAGCACACCAACACAGGTGTGTGTGTGTGTGTGTGTGTGTGTGTGTGTGTGTGTGTGTGTGTGTGTGTGTGTGTGTGTGTGTGTGTGTGTGTGTGTGTGTGTGTGTGTGTGTGTGTGTGTGTGTGTGTGTGTGTGAAGGAAGGAAAGAGAGTTTTGATATCAAAATTTTAATCTGTATAACTATATAATATACTTAAAACATATTGCTCACTATTGTCTGTTACATTAATATTTTATAGATCTGATCTTAATGTAATTTAAAATCCATCACTTTTAAAATGCTTAAGGTAAGACATGTTAGTCTAAGTGTTATGTTAATGATTGATTTCATGGCCTTGTAATGACCTGAAATGGACAGTGGATGAAATAAGTAACTCCTACTCAATACATGTTAATTCAGTGCATGCTAGGATAGGTAGCATTCACAGAAAGTGATATCACCAACTTACACTGCTATCAAAAGACATTCTTACATACCTTAGACAACTGAGAATTCTTATCAATTCCCCTTCAGCAAAAAAATGAAGTTATAAGATTCTTTAAAGGCAATTTAAAGGATTAGTTCACTTTCAAATTAAAATTTCCTGATAATTTACTCACCCTCACATCATCCAAGATGTTCATGTCTTTCTTTCTTCAGTCGAAAAGAAATGAAGGTTTTTGAAGAAAACATTCCTGTATTTTTCTCCATATATTGGACTTCAATGGCCTCCAAATGGTTGAAGGTCAAAATTACAGTTTCATTGCAGCTTCAAAATGTTCTATGCGATCCCATATGAGAAATAAGGGTCTTATCTAGAGAAACCATTGTTAATTTCCATTTTTTTTTTTTTACATTTTTTACATTTTAATCATAAATGCTCATCTTGAACTAGTTCTCTTCTTCTTCATCTCTATTAGAATTCCAGCAGTGTAGACACTGCTAAGTGTATTACTGCCCTCCACAGGTCAAAGTTTGAACTAAATTGTCATATAAAATATGCTAGTGCAAGTATATAACAATTAGTTCAAACTTTGACCTGTGGAGGGCAGTAATACACTCAGCATTGTCTACAATGCCGGAATTCTAAGGAGAGCTAGTTCAAGATAAGCATTTGTGGTTAAAAAACCATCACTAATTTTCTAAAAAATATTCTCTAGATAAGACCTGTATTCCTCGTCTAGGACCGTGTAGAGCTCTGTGAAGCTGCACTGAAACTGTAATTTTAACCTTCAACCTTTTGGACTCCATTGAAGTCCACTATATGGAGAAAAATCCTGGAATGTTTAAATCCTGGAACCTTAATTTCTTTTCGACTGAAGAAAGAAAGGCATGAACATCTTGGATGACATGAGGGTGAGTAAATTAACAGGGAATTTTAATTTGAAAGTGAACTAATCCTTTAATACGGTTAACTTTAATCAGAGGTTATGGGAACGAATTGTCTCACCTGTCTCACATTTTTATCAGCTTTACGGAAAGCAATAATATAAGAATTAAAAAAATAACATTAATACAGAATAAATAAATGCAGAGTTATTTCAGCTTAAAGTTAAATCTTCATTAACCTAGAAGTAGTCAGCAGTTTTGTTTGAGTAAAAACACAATTCATTTATGAATAACAAGCAGAACAAATTTATGAACAATATGAATTTAATGGCATAACTCAATTTACATAAGGATGGGTTTATGCTTGTTTCATGAATGATGCCCCAATGTCTACTGTCTTTAATTCATTCTACATTCCAATCTGTTATGCTCTGAATATTGCAAGAAATACTATTTAAATGAATTTCATTTGTAATATGTCTAAGCAGTTAAAAACCGTATAAAATACATCAATTAAAGAAACCCATTTGATGGATTGATTTACTTGTTATAATTGAAGAATACGTCATCAAATATGCTATTGTTTTGCTTTCTGGTTAAATCCTTTAACTTCATTCCTTTTTATTTAATATTGACTTTGGTGCAAATCAACTAAATGAAAGTTTCAAGATGATTCATTGGCTGTTATAGAGTGCTTTGCTGTGATGCCATCTCCATTCCCTTGTTTACATAATGCTCCTGGGAAGAGAGGACATACATGTCTATATTTGCATTATATTTGTGCGCACACACGCACACACACACACGCAAAATAATTTTTGGGCGTTGGTATTTCAGCATGATGCCCATCTATCTTTCTGACATCTAACCCAATCCCTCGAGGGTAACCGAATTTAATCCTGAACATTAGATAAGCACCCTCTGCCTGAGCGTATAAACGTGTGTTGTGTGTGTGTGTGTGGTTGGGGTGACTCCCAACAACAGGTTTTGACTGGAACTTCTCTCTTTGTCTATCCGTCTCTCTCGCTTCTAAGGGATCAACAGGAATTGTCATGCCGCTGGAACAAAGGTAAGCAAGGAAATTTTAAAACGTAGGCGCCATGTTCTCAGAATTATAATATTTTATTAAATTATTAATTATTATTATTATTTTTTTTTTTACATTTTTTTATGTTATTTTCAATTTTTTTAATACTTTAATAAAATGTTGAATTTACAGAGTCTAAAAATGTTAATGTGGTATAATCATCTGAAAAGTAATAAAATATATTCCTTACAAAAGCCTACATGTACAGGTTATTGACGAATAAGGTTTTTAGAAGTTAAAAAAACAAAACAAAATGGAAATATAAATAATTTTGAAGTTTTATTAAGTGTTAGCAATAAGATTGTGTTTTTTTTTTTTTATAATCAATTAACACTGCTTTTGTCATATTTTACAAGATGGACAAAATTTGTCACCAAAATTTTGTTTTTACCGAATGACACTTTTGGTTATACCAAATGACGATATTTTCAAACAATGCTAACAGGCTGATATCTAGCTAGCTAGCAAAAGGACAATCAAACATTTTATATATAGTACAAGTTTTTAAAATATTACAACATTTTCGATGTTTTATAGCGGTTGTACCGAATGACCTGATGTTTCAGGACATGCGTATGAGCGAGTGAAAACATTACTTTTTTAAATAGTTAAGAGAGAGTTAGTTACTTTGCTTCATGACCATGTGGACCAGGTGTCTGAATGAGGTCACATCCTGTCACATGAATTTGACTGCATTGATTCAACATGGTCCCTTTATATCGGTTACTCTGAATGACATCAATTAAATTAATTTTTCTGGACATTCTTTCTCATAACAAAGCAACGAATTCATGATTTTAATACCAGTTTGCACTATGTTGATATATGATATAATATAAAAAATAAATACATTTATTACATTTTAAGATATTTTAATCACAAATGAAATGGCTGTATTGGCCTTTGGACGGTTAATCCGAATGAACTTTAGACACTTCAAAATCTTTGAAATACCTTTATATGTAGCAAAATATAATTTAAACCTTTTGGATTCACTACAGGAGATATAGTTGTACTACCTTACATACTTTGGATGTCATATCTTTGTATATTATTATTATTATTATTATTAAGGCCATCAGGTCATTGACCCCTACACAACTTATTTCTCATTTTAGATGGACATAATGTGTAATGAAATCCAAACATTTATAAATCATCTGTTTCAAATCATGCTTTAGAATACATATAAAATGTGATATCATACAAAATGACAGATATGACTCAGGTGCTGGTTCCTGCCCGCTGTTTCTCTATTGACAGCCATTTAATATTCTGACTGAATATTTTTCCAAGTAACATATGAATTATATTATTGTTGATGTTTTCCAGTGGCAGATTTTATAAATGAGTTAATATTTTTGGGGACATTTGTTTCACGTGACCCTAACCCTATACTGGTTATTTGCCTACAGTTGAGTTCCCCCTTTCTCTCTTCTGTCATTACTTGTGCATGTTGTTCTCTGAATACTGTAACTATCAGGACCCTATCCATTTTATCACATACAGTTTCCATTAAACATTACATGTATCTTATTTTTGTTTTGACAGCTGCCTATTAGCTCAAATTACTGAGCCACAGCCGGTGATGAGATGTGTGTTTTTTGAGCTGATGACACTGAGGTGTTGTCTGGACTAGCCCTGGTGCCAATGACAAATGACAGGGTCTAGCAACATCTAACTTACTACTCAAGCAAAAGTAAACAATAATGATGCTAAACCACACCATGAAAAGACCTGTGTGAATATACTGTTACAGTGAATAATAACAGTTTAAAACTCATGATAGAACTCCAATAAAACATGTATTATCACAACTGAGATTCAGAAAACCACATAAAACTGCACACACATACAGTGCTGCTTGAAAGTTTGTGAACCCCTTGCAGAATATGTGAAAATGTGAATAATTTTAACAAAACTATTACTCAGGACAGTACTAAATAAAAAATGTATTTTTGTATAATCCCTTTTATTTTGTTAAACTTATTCACATTTTCAAAGATTCTGCAAGTGGTTCACAAACTTTCAAGCAGCACTGTATGTGTGTGCAGTTTTATGTGGTTTTCTGAATCTCAGTTGTGATAATACATGTTTTATTGGATATATATATATATATATATATATATATATATATATATATATATATATATATATATATATATATATATATATATATATATATATATATATATATTTTTTTTTTTTTCATTCAAACCAATGTGTCAAAATAAAAAAAAAAAAAAAAAAAAATACTGTACAAATTATGAAGAAATATTTTATATTGTACTATTTCTGTCACCGATCAATGCAAGCAAATCTGTGACACTATTGAAAATATCCTTGTTTCAAATGAAGTGCACGACATTTTCAAATTATGCTTGTGGAGTGCATGCTTTTTACTAATGCAAAAAGCAGACGGGATATACCAAAATTCAGAAAGTCATGTCAGATTTTTATTTCATCTTGTTATTGAAGTTGATTCATATATTTTTCATGATTTTTTATTTTTATTTTTTAACAATGGTACATGTGCAAAAATACTTTTACATGCTTACATATCTTTTCCTGTACTACACTGACCCCAGGTTATGGTCGCAAAAGCAATGAATCAGCTCTGACCCCTGCAGTCTTCACAGAGATATCTTCTGCTCTGGTAACAGGGTGTGTGAAGTCATGCTAATAACAGTATGTCAATCACACAAGTGCTTAGGTGTCTGTAGACACAAAGTAAAAGGCGGCAGAAATGCAGAACTTCAAAGTGCATTCAGGCTAATTGCTGTGTTTGTTGTGGTTTTCCAAAATGTGCTGTTGAACATGCCATTGGAGCGCTTTGAAAAAGAACACTATGTCTCTATTTCGAGAGGCTTGTTTTGTTGGACTGCATGTCACTGTGATAAATAATCAAGACTAAGTGTCATTTTCTTATGCTATTTTTGAGTGAGATTGTGATCTGTGAGGTTTATTTAGATGTCATTTAGCTGTAATTATTTATTGAATTGTATTTATTAAGTATTTAGCTTTAATTGTTTCTCTGTATCACTCACAATGGATTGGCAATGGATAGTTCACATACCTTGCGACTGGAAACAATCATTCCTCTCAGTAATGAAGAGATGTAAAATTACATTTCAGCATTATTGATTTTTATTTTATAGCAAATGGCAGGCTAACAAACCACTGGTCCTGCTGACTAGCGTGTAAACATTTATCCAATAAACACACTTAAAGAAGTCCAGAGACCTGATAGTCTCCTGGCAAAATAGCAGCAAAATCAATCCTAATTCAATCAGAGACAGCAAAACAAATCCACCCATATTGTTCTCTGTGTAACCCTCAGGGAGTGTAAGAGAGAGACATGCCTAGGGAATTCCCACTGAGGGAAATCAAAAAGAACTTATCTATCTTATTTAATAGCACTATCTTCTATTTAAATATCATATCCTCTACTCTTCTCTACTTTTTTAGCTGTATTTTACTATAAATCAAACCATTCTTTCCCATTCATGTCTTTAACAATTGCAGATGAAGGCTGTATTGAGATGAAGTATTACGTCTGTATATCGATTTGTTGATTCATGTTTGTAAAAGAAAATAAATCTGTGCTTGAAACTGACTGTGACCAAATATGAGCATATTCATGAAATATTTTGTGTGCATTGTTAACATGTATAAAGGAATATAAATATGAGAGAAACTTGACTTATGAGATTTTTGACATGAAATGACTAGGAATGTTTAGCAGGCTTAGTAAACATGAGCAAAACATGCTATTAAACATCTTATCCTCCTTGGCGATTTACTAAGATCCCAAATAAAAGGATAGTAATTTGCTTGCATGATCTAACAAATTGCGTATGCGCTTTGTGAGCATATTGCACATGATATAGTAATAATACTTGCACAAGCAGAGCCACAAAATATTTGTAGTATATCAACCCCTGCTATATATTGACAGCACTTTCTGTAACAGCAATTGACTACAATGTACCTGTATAACACAGCGAATGCAAAGAGGAGGAAGTCATTTTAATGTATAATTTAAAAAATACAAAAATATCGCACCATGGATGGATACAGAAAGAAAGCTGAACCTTACACAGCAAATATGTAACATAGTTCAAAACCGATGCATAAGCCTGTCAACTCTTTCAGCTACATATATGTTGCTGGTTTAGTGCTGAACCCAGTTGTACATGGCTATAAAGCTCCAATTTAATGGTGCGGGACTCACATGTGACATGCAGAAAGACTAAATTGCCTAAAATGGCTTGAGCCCTTGCCTCTTTAATTGTGAAAGTGGTCATATCGATGTGCCCCCGGAACGCGATTTCTACACGGAGGTCTGTGCAAGCCGCTGTTCTTATTGACAGTCTTCATGCAAAATTAAAATGTTGTCGTATTTGCAATGTTTTGACCGTTCTCTGTAGATCCAGCCTTCTTGCAAGCCACGATCGGTTGATTATGTATAATGCATGCTTTTGGTCAAATTATTTTTCAGTCGTTACGTTCCGCAAATATGAAAACAAAACCAAAACTGGGACATTTTATGCAACTTAGAAATCCTGGACAGGACGCGTCCTGGGAAAATGGCGCATATGGTCACCCTAACAAAGTATTGTGTGCTATGGCCCATTTTTGACCTGAGATGGCTAAATCGTGAGTGAGTCACTGCATATCAAATGTTCCTTGTGTTCCTGGCTCCACGAACATTTACTGAATGTGTTGATTGACTGTTCACTGACTGATGCTCTTCTCATAGCATTGACCGTACATCCGGTGCTACACTTGTAGCGGTTGTGCTAAACACGCTTATGGCTCCTCCCTTTGAACCTCTTGTGAAGGAGAGCTTGTGCGTTCTCTCTCTGAAGGTATTGCTCTTATTTGCTTTGACTGCAGTGAAGCGTATTGGACACCTTCAGGCCGTGACTCTTGTCTGGAAATTGGGCCTGCGCTCTCTTCTCTCCTTCCCCTCTGGAGTTGGGCAAAACGCAGAAATCGCACATGCTCTGTGCTCTGAGGGCGCTGCACCAACACTGGTACAAGTCAATTCAAGCTGACGGAACTGCTCTTGGAGGCTGCTCAAAAGGTTTGGCTGTCTTCAAGCAGAGACATTTTCACTGGGTTGTTGATGCCATTTTGTTTGCTTACAATTTACAATGTCTCAAACATTGTCACCATGCAGGTGGACCATTGTAAATCACTGCTTACACTTATCATGCTTCTTACATGTGGTCATTCTGGTAAAAGGGGCATTATAGGTTCCCTTTAAAATAATAAACTACTTGTATACTTATAAGTTCACTTGTAGTGCAAATGCAGTACATATTGAGGAACATAGTTGTGAACTAGTTCTGCACTTAAAGTTTACTACTGTTACACTTATAGTGCACTTAAACATATTTTTAAATGCTAAAAATTGGGCCAATTTAGTCCAAGTATTAAAATAGTACACTTACAAGTTTACTACTAGTACATTGATATTAGCATACTTACTACATAAAGTATACTCAAAATATACTTGAACATTACTTAAGTATACTTCATAAAATTAACTTGAAGTATACTTCTTTTTCGTAAGGGCAGATGTAAATGGTCAAAAAAATCCTCAGCAACATCAGACAAGCTGCTAAGGAACTGCCAGACACCTCTTACAGAGCAGGAAGAGAGACTCCATGCATCCACATATGAGGGCCTCACATCTTGTTGACCTCAACTACCGACTCATTCCTAAGGTTTAGGCTGAGACTGCCATAAAAATTCCTTAGAACTTTAGGATGCAGCAACAGTGGCTGAAATAAAATGAGGCCACAAAGATCCATCCAAATCCAACACAATGCCTGTAATAATTTAAAAGACGTTTGGTAATAAACCAATACAAGGGGAAAATGTTACAAATGTGAACTTTACACGATGCAAATGACTTTTCACACCAGCAGGCAGTCACGTTGTTGGAATGGAAAGGCGCCAGATTTCAATCTCATCGTCTAAAAAGAGATAAATGTATCCCCCAGGTGGACGGTCCTTAATTCTAAGTTTCTGTCCCAATGGGGAACGTGACATTAACAGAATCACCATATTCTGAGTTTCTGACTGACGAGAAAAGACACAAGAGTACAGTTTTGCTGAGTACACACTACAAGATAATCGGGCTGATTTTGGGCCGATTTCTCCCCTTCCGACAATCCTAGGTAATGTCCTGATTATCGTGCTGGTTCCACAGATTATCTTATGGACTATCTTATGGACACAGATTATCTTAGGACTGTCTTCCTGCCTATTGTATGTCATGTTTATTCTGAAGTCTCGAAAGATTTGGTGAGATTTTCCTTGTTCACAGTCGGGACCCTGGTTGAAAATCTGTTTGTGTGTGGTGTGCTGTGTTTGTCACATCACAGCACACCACACACTATAGGAGCAAATGGTTAAATCTAGGATTTTTTTTGTCCTCATGTTTGTGGTCTCTCACATTTTGAAAATCTTATAAGTTTTTAAAAATCAGCATAAGGTTAAGATCTTGTAAGCAAAACCTTGCATGTTGCCTTATGCTGGGTACACACGACAAGATAACTGGCCCGATTTTGGGCCGATTTCTATCCTCCCGACAATCCTAGGTAATGTCCCGATTATCTTGATGGTTCTACAGATTATCTTATCAGATTTTCCTGTGGTGTGAGGTGTGTTAAGGGTGACTGAATCTGCTTGGAACAACATCGGAGGTGCCCCGATCGCGAATCGTAAATATTCAACATGTTGAATATTCACGATCAGAAATCCTGAGGTGTGGGGGGAACCCCGAGGACAAATGCGCTCACGCTCTGGAGATTATGACATGAAACAAAACAATATCCAATCAGAAAGCGGGCTGACAGAAGACAGAAGCATAACAAACGCAGTCATGGTGCAGCACAAAGTTAAATGGATTTGGACAGCAGAGATGGAGGATCAGCTTGTCGATTTGTAGCAACAGCATATGTGTTTATACAAAGTATCCTGTGAAACATACTAAAATCATTCCAAACACTATCAACGCAATTTCTTCCTGCCTATCGTCCGTCATGTTTATTCTGAAGTCTGGAGAGATTTTGCGAGATTTTCTGTGTTCACAGTCGGGACGGTAGTTGAAAATCTCTTTGTGTGTGGTGTGCTGTGTTTGTCATATCATGGCACACCATACACTATAGGAGCAAAACGGTTAAATCTAGTATTTTTTTGTCCTCTTGTTTGTGATCTCTCACATTTTGAAAATCTTAAGTTTTCAAAAATCCTTTTGTGTGTACTTAGCATTAGTCTGCATTCTAGCTGCAAACGACTCCAGCGTTGACTGACACCTTCTGGCTCTCACAGCTCCTTCATCGGCACAGCCTAGTCCATAAAGGAGCCTTGCATCGGCAGATATTGCCTGACCCACACGGGTCCTCTGTAACAGAGACAGTATGAAAAGGATCTTATGACAATTTATCTGATTCAGCTGTATGGGCCATACTCGAAGAACACTTTTGGCGCAACTGAATGGGGCACCCATTCGTATCATTGGTAGTTGTATTTTCTCTTGCATATCTACTGTTAATAAATGCCATTCATTATTTTTGCAACTGTGTCTTCCTTGTGTTGATGATCAGAGGCTCTACTATAATCCAAATTCTCACAAATCCTTCAGGCAAATTTGTTAACAAACTCCTTCCAATTTGCATTAATTATAACTTACTGAACAGCCCCTTTTGGATTCTCATAATGTCTAGGTAAAATTCCTTAGATGGTGTCCTGAGGTAAAATGGCATAGGTGGGGTATCTGATACATCTTAAGAAACACGTTAACAATACCTTTGTGACTTGTGTACCAATCACTATACCAAATAGGAAATCTCAGAGAACCCACGCTGTCACCTGTCATGCAAAGTGTGTGTTTGCATGTGTGTAGTTTATATGTTTTCAAATCTAACATCTATTGCACAGACAGATGTGGTTTCCGTATGAGGGCCTCGCCAAAAAGCTGCATTTGGCCCCAGTCAGTGATGTATTATTAATTGTTGTGCTAAGTTCTTAGTGTGTGTGTGCGCGCATGTTTTGGTTTTGGGGTGTGGGGGTGGGGGTGGGGGTGTTGATGGGGTTTCAAGAAGTCAAGGAGATGGGAGTCCTCAGGGCTGTCTGGCAAACTTTTTCCCTGAACAGGGGGAGTGGGGTAAGGAGAAGGAGAAGAGAGAGATAGATAAGTAGAGGGAGAGGGAGAGGGAGGGAGAGAGAGAGAGAGAGAGAGAGAGAGAGAGGGCAACCTGGGAGAGATGTGGAAGTTGGGTTAGGTTTGGCCGCTGGCAGGTGCCTCTGACATGGCAGCTGTCCACCCCCCCACCACCCCCTCCCCATACCACATCCTTACTGCTGAACCTGTGATAACAGAATTTGTGTGCTGATTAGAAATATATATATATATATTTATACAACAGTTCTGTCTGGTTCTCGAATCTGATTGGCTGATAGCCATGTGATATTTCAGTGATAACAGCACTGCTACTGCCTTTTCACCATTTGTATCACTCTGCTTGAAGTGACCGTCATGGCGGCCGATCAAATCAACTGTATTTTTTACAAATACTACTTCTTTTACCACGAACTGTAGTTTTAGTAGTTTTTTAGGCGAGAATGTAGTTGTTTAGACCTGAAATATGTGACTCATATTTAATAACAGAGCCCATTTTACAATTTGTTTTGACGTTTTCGGAGATGCGAGCTCAAGTGCGTCAGCAGCCGTTCAGTGCTTCTGTAACTGCCGAAAACAGCTTCATCTCGGCCAGTGCCTTGGGAATTTGCCGCTGGCTCTTATAGTGGTTAAACATGAGACATAATTCAATTTGAGTACATAGAACGTGCAATCTTTGGTCTTATTAATGTATTATTTTATATCTATTAGAGCAAGTCGAATTGTGCTATATTAAATTTGATAATAATAAAACGTTAGGTTACATCCTTATATAGCGCATTGGCTACAACTAGACGGGACATATCAGACTCTTCTCCGCTTCAAATACGTAAAACATTAAACTTTATAAACATATGCTTTTTTGAGTAAAGAAAACGCTTTACATTTTTTTTTTTTTTCAAACATCAGATCTTTATTTACCTTTGCATTGCACAGAGATGTCCAAACTGCGTGCGCACTTCATTCAGGAGGTGAGGCGGATTAATGAGGCTTGATTGACAGTTTGAGGATCCAATGGAGTTAGGAGGTTTTGTCACAAGCTCTTTAAAATCCTTTTCATTCGTTAAATATCTGTAAAACCCACATACCAGGCTAAATGGTGACCTATTTTTATTTATTTTTTTTAATAACTAGTGCTTTATGTTTGACTAAACTGTACAATTGTGCTTATATGTCGTTCAATAAATATTATTTTATATAAATATGTCCATTAAGTAATATGGATTGAGTGAACATTACATTAATACGCCATTAGATGTCGGCAACACTTTACAAGAGAATTAGTCAGTGAGTCACAAGAGACTTTTAAATTGAAAGGAACTTTTGCAAAAGGAAGTTGTTTTAGCGCTGTGGTGTTATGGATGGAAAATTCCCAAAGCTAAAAAAAAGAACAAATACAAAGATCGCTTACCTCAGCGGACATTCAAACGGACTTGTATAAAGGATGTAATATTATGGACATCGACTTGAAGAATATACCAGACACAGGTAATAGCCTACTCTCTCTCTCTCTCTCTCTCTCTCCCTCTTTCTCTCTCTCTCTAATACTGTAGAAAATTCAATGTGTTTCAATGAAGCGACTCAACGTTCCTTCGTTACTAGTTCTGAAGTGATGTTTTAGAATTAGTAACGGAGGCTTGGTCCAACTGTCAAATTGAGATTCGAATCCGTGGTGGAAGGAAGTAGTGCTGCACAAAAGAGGGTTTTAAAGACACTCCGTTGTTGTTCTTGTTTATTTACACACTCGTGCCGTCGAACTGTTGTATAAACGCAATATCACACTCGTAGCCGTGCGATATGGCTGTATATCAGCACGCTGTGATTACCTACGGACGAATCACAGCGTGCTGATATACAGCCATATCGCATGGCTACTCGTGTGATATTGCTCATATATATATATATATATACATATATATACATATTTACATATCCACTAATATGAAAAATAATAAGCACAATAAACATTTATTGTATCATAAAAAAGGTCATAATTAGCATTCTACTTTTTCTTTATTTTAATGGTAATGAAGAAAAAGTAGATGTAGATGAATAATGTTTATTTAATGTTGTTTGCCATACAGCCCTGTTTACCGAATCTGCCAGATCCAGGCCGTATCCAGATGAGATGAAGGACCTGCACCTATAGACACGACGAAAACGCAGCCCTGTAATGTCAACTAAACAATCCCCTGTGAAGACCTTCTCCCCTTTCCTTTCCCTATGTATAGATACAAAGTTAAATGTTAAAATTATTCCAGTTGCATGGATCCATGGAAACAACTAATAATTCTGTATTATATAGGCCAGACAAGTAATTTGTTGATGTCACTTTGTGAAAAAGACTAAGTGTCTGCGCACATACACATTAAAACGCAATACCTATAGACTAAACACTTAAATGTTTAAAAGTCTTCTGTTTTCAGTTAAAAAGGTGTCATTTAAGCAACCCTTAAGTTAATTCATTTGTGAATGTATATTTGTATGTGTGTTTGTTTGTGTGAGAAATTAGTATCAGTTTAAGGACAATGCATGAATTGATGACATAAAATAAATCAGAATAATATTCATTTTTAGATGTTTTAAGAAAGGAGACGGAGACCAGATGAAGAGGTAGGTGATATCCTATCTCAAACAGATGATGCTCTGCTGCTAGTTAGAAAATCTGGCCATGAGTTCATGTTCTATTTATTGTGTCATAGCTATAGCTTTCTGGAGTAAATCAGGCCAGCTAGTGTCACTATCAAAGTATTATGAAACAGCAAACAAATAAGTTAACTGATCAATGCAACATTCTTTACATATTTTATGTTGTCATGATATCTGCCCTCTTTTTATAGGGTCACGCATTGAGAAATCTTATCTTCCTTGACCTTTTGACATACAAAAGGTCATTGTACTTTTAAAAACACTTTTAAAAACAATCTGTATACACAACCAATTCAATTCCATGGTTTTCCAAAATAAAAAATCATGTGGTCCTTGGTCTTAAAATGTAGAAAATAAATCCCCAGATAAACAAAAAACATGACATATCACATTGTGTCATTATTTATTTAACAAAAATAAAGCCAAGACGGTAAAGACATGGGTGACAAACTAAGGACACCCTATGATTCAGTTGCTTATAGATCCACATTTAGCAGCAATAACTTGAAGCAATAACTTTCTGTATGACTTTATTTATCAGTCTCTCACATCATTCTGGACGATTTTTGGCCCATTCTTCTTTATAGTGTTGCTCCAGTTTATTGAGGCTTGTGGGCATTTGTCTATGCACAGCTCTCGCCACAGCCTTTCAGTCAGGATGAGGTCTAGACTTCACTGGGCCATTGCAACACCTTAATTATTTTCTTTGTCAGCCATTCTGTTATAGATTTGCTGGTGATCTTCAGATCACTGTCCAGTTGCATGACCCAATTTTAGCTGTCGGACGGATGGCCTCATGTTTGACAATACTTTGGTATACAGAGGAGTTCATGGTTGACTTAATGACTGTGAGGTACCCAGGGCCTGTGGCTGCAAAACAAGCCCAAAATCATCACCCCTCCACCAGAGGTGTGCTTTGTTTAGGTTTCACCAAACTTGGTGCAGTGCATTATGGCCAAACATCTCCACTTTGGTCTTGTCTGTCCAAAGGACTTTGTTCCCGAAGTCTTGTGCTTTGTTCAGATGCAACTTTTCAAGAGAAGAGACTTTCTCCTGGCAACCCTTCCAAACATGTCATACTTGTCCTGTCTTTTTCTAATTGTACTGCCTTGAACATTTAACATGTCAACTGAGGCCTGTAGAGTCTGAGGTGTAGTTATTGGGTTGTCCGCAATTTTGCGGAGCATTACATGCTAGGACGCCCACTCCTGGGAAGATTTGTGCCTTTTTGAATGTCTTCCACATGTGAATAATCTTCCTTACTGTAGAATGATGGATTTCAAATTGTTTAGAAATGGCTGTATAACCCTTCCCAGATTGATGGCAGCAACAATTGCTTCTCTAAGATCATTGCTGATGTCTTTCCTCATTGGCATTGTGTTAACACACATCTGAAGACTCCAGAAGCTCAAACTGCTAGAACTTCTGCTTTTTTAGAGTTGGTCACACTTGCTGATGATCAATTAATCAAAGGCATTTGATTAGCAGCGCCTGACTGCTACTTTCCCTCTTAATTCCTAAGGAATCAGTAAGGGTTCCGCTGTGTGTGTTCTAGATCTCCCTTAGGTGGTGGTAGCTGTTTTTGATGCCTGATCAAAAGTTACTGTGAACCTGATACTACTATTAACAACATCAACAACAACAGAACACATTACATAATTGTTGTTATTAAATGAAATATCTGGATATTTAACACTTATTTAATAACATTACAGATTGATCTGAAAAAACAGGGTATGAGCAACTTTGGTGTATAAAACAGTAGGCTAACAGAGTAGCTGTATTTTGATCTGTATTTGACAATCGATATAAATCATAATGTGATTTTGTAGAAATTGTAATCAGGTGCTAAAAAAAAAAGAGTACCCATTAAAAACTCTTTACATAAAGGACCAATCATAAAGGACCAATCATGGAACAATGCACAGTACAAGTGCAGCGTTGAGCTTCTTGAGTCTGTTCAGTAATGAGCGTTTTGATTGGTGGATCAAAAACTCACTGCGATTGGCTAAACAGAACATCCTCCAAAAAATATATATTTATGAACCTTAACCTGCCAGGTGTCAGTCACCAGCTCAGTCACCTTCTCAGCACTACATTTCCCACAATCCTCCTGACCCACTCACCTGCACTCAGTCAGCCATCATCTAGGTGCTGTAGTCAAGTCCACCTTTGTCGAGTTCAAGTCAAGACCAAGTCTAAAGAGGTTCAAGTCCAAGTCCAAAAGGTTTGAGTCCAAGTCAAGTCCAAGTCCAAATGAGACAATCAAGACAGAGACAGAAAAAAAAAAATCTTTTTCAAGACCACTTTCATAACTATTGATAATTTATGTGATGCGAGAGACAGCATATCTTCTAATGTAATTCTAAGATAATCATTTTGCATTACTATTTGTAATGTTCAAAAGCATGTGCAGAGTAACAACTCTGTAGGATCAAATTAGGCCATTTTATTTACTTTAGGTATAGCAATTTCACTGAAGTCACTTAAAGCTAGAGTGCAACTTCACATATTCAGTCTTTTTATTATAGTGTAACAGTCACATTCTGGGCTACCAATGGAAAATGTAAAAAAAATAAAAATAACAAGTAACACAGGTGTCACCAAAAAAATGTACCTTATTACTTGTCCAAAAGAATCCATAGTAGGAATTATGATCACTTGCGATAAAAAATAAACAAACAATTTAGTGTGCATATTAGCTGCCTGGTAGTTTTTAAATTCACTATAGCAGTGGTTCCTAAACATTTTACAGTCGCGTACCCCCTGAGGCATTGCATACCCCCTCTCCTCCACTTACACTGCTGCAGTCACACCTTTTCCATTAAGGAAAAATATTTTCCCCCTCAAACTGATTGTGCATTAAAATTTTTTTTTTTTTTTTTTTTTTTTTTACCTTTATAAATACCTTTATAAAATAAACAATGTTTTAAATAAAAAAATGTCCAATAGAAAAATAAGCAGTGATGTTAAATTGACGTGATACTTTAAACATTGAACTAAAACCACCAGTAGGTGGTGGTAAGTCACTGTCTTAATGATTGAGTCATCGAAAACATTGCTGTGAGTTGAAGTTCTGCTGTGGCTTTCATTGGAACTATTGTTTTGTTGGAACTATTATTTTGCAAAATACAGCAAACAATACAGTGTACTTAATGCACTTATTATTACCTATTTGTTTGTTGAACTGTTATATAAAATCAATGTCACGTTTGCAATCATGTGGACATTTGGGAAAAATGCATTTTTGCTTGTATAATATATTATCAACATTAAAAACAAGAACGCACACAGGGTTCTTTTGTATCAAGAGAGTTTGAGTCTTAAATAAATCAATCTATATGACCAGCCTGTGCCCTAGGCTATTTGTTCTTCATGCTAGTAAGTGCTAAAACCCCACTTTTACAATGGTAGCCTACATTAGCCACGTTTCCACCAAATTTAATTACTGTCGAGAACGGCAGTAGGCTAATGCAGCGTGATTTGTATTCTGCACACAACTTCTCATAAGCTGCTTGTGTGGATACAGTCAGTTTTGACAGCAAAAGGTGAGGTAATTTGATTACATGTCATGTATTTGCAACATTTTGCTTTTTAGATGATTCATTTTAATGTTATTTTAAGGTGGGGTAGAATTAAATGAATGGCAAAATTCAGCATTTTGCTTTCGTACCCCCTCTGTCATGTACCCCAGTTTGGGAACCACTGCATTACAGGATTTGAATAGAATATTTGAATATAACTAAATGTTGTTTCTATAGCAGCAACATTAAAGTTTACAGCAGCAAAGTCACTATATATAAATATTGTTTTTTTTTATTCACAAAGGTTTTATTGCACATACTTAGTACGCTTCTTCACTTGTGTGCCTGCGCTCATGTCTGTGCTCCGTTAGAGGAGCTGACACTTAAGCGACAGAGAGAGCAGAGGCTGCCAGTCTGCAGCCCCACGGCCGTTTTTAATGGCACGTTTCGTTGCCCATCGCTAAATAACATGTTAGTATCTGAAAAAATCATATTGCTGGACTCGGTCGAGACCAGTGACCAAGTCTGAGACATGTCCGAGTGCAAATGCAATGAGTCCAAGACAAGTCAGAGACCGGACTCGAATACTACAGCACTACCATAACCACACCTGCTACAGCTCATCTCCTGATTAATGATCACCTGCACCTGCACACCCTCATCTACTCACCCTTTATCAGCAGTCACCATCCTCACTAGAGTTGTCTGATCTCGTCAACGTGTACGTCTACATGTACCTACGTCTCTAACAAGTTCCACAGACCTTACCCATTGCTCACCTGAGAACTTACCTGTATTGCCTGATCTGTCTTCTGTCTGTCATCATCCGTTTGTCATCGTCTGCCTGGATCTCCTGTTCACCTGTTTACCAGCCTTTTGCACCAGTCCTACACCTGCACAGAGAACATCTACTTACTCTTCAACTAGGTCATCCAGCTTATCTACTAACTGCTATACTCAACATTGCTACATCCAAATCCTGTTATTCATTCCTACCTGTTCAATAAACTCTGTTTATATTTCTACTTACCTGTCTGTTGCCTCTGTTCCATGACAGAAGATGAGACCTTTAAAAGTAAAATCTTGTCTTCTCACCCTTTTCCAGGATGGCCGCTCGATTGTTCCTCGAACTTTCTCATTTGGTGTCCTGGAATGATGACACCCTGAAGACCGTCTTTCGGTGTGGGCTAGATGGCCATCTTTACCAGCAAGTTCCAGCGGATGGGGCTGGGGCTATCCGTCTCTGGCCATAGTGGCCGAGCCTGTCAGTGCCTCTCTGGGCTCCAGATCTTCCTGTTCCACTATGGTCCCCAGAGCTACCTGCACCACTCTTGGCCCCTGAGCCACCTTCACCGCCATGGCTTCCCGAATTGCCTGAACTGCCATGGCTTCCCGAACAGCCTTAAACGCCATGGCTTCCCAAACTGCCAGCACCGTCATGGCTTCCTGAACAGCCACCACCGCCATGGTTTCCTGAGCTGCCGGCTCTGCCCGGGCTCCCTGTACTGTCCTGGAGATGACCTGGCCTGATGAATTACCCGTCGCGACTCCAGGATGCCTTCCCTCCCTCCCCGGCTAAACCATCTATGGCAAGGACGCATCTTCCGGTAGGGAGGAGTACTGTCAGTCACCAGCTCAGTCACATTCTCAGCATTACATTTCCAACAATCCTCCTGACCCACTCCTGGAACCTTTACCAAGTGCAACGTTTCTGGGTCAACATTTTTGTTGATCCTGGAAAAACATTCCAATCAACCAATCAGATTTGAGGGACAAGCTTACAGTTTATGTCAGGTTTAGGCTTACAATCCGTGTTAAGTGCTTCTACATCAGTGTTATAAATGTAGGGTTAGTGGTAGGGCAAAATCAGGATGTGCCATTTTGTGTACATTTGATATTACACAATTTATAGACTTATTCTGTTTAAATACAAATACAATTTTACAAACTGTTTATGTTTAGCAGCAAGAAAAAATATTCAATGTCACCAACATGACGTCCACTAATTTCATTCATAAATGTTACTAGGCAACCAGCAGTTGGAATCCCTAATAGCGACTCAACTCTTTTAGGACTTGCAGCACACAGCGACAAAATCGCTGGCTGTGTGAATGAGGCCTAATGTGGAGGCCCTAGGCTTCCTACTCTCCTTATGGCTAGAGGCCCTGCTAAGCCCTCTTAATGTCTAGTACAGGCCTTACCCTGAGGCATTGGTGTGGATGCTTTACATAAATCCAATAACGCACTAATTATAACATTGCCTATAAAAATACTTGTATGGTAAACATTATGAACACAAGGGTAAAAACAGAATTAAACTTGAGAATATAAACAGTCATAAATTAAAATGATTTTTAACATTATTCTTATAATATAAATGCAATTATGTGTTTAGAATGTTCCGTCAAACAATCAGTTTCAGAACACTGAGCAACATTTGAATCAACAAAGCCATCTTCACTATTATGCCAGGGCAGTAAATAGATTTTTTTTTAATTGAAAATAGTTACACATGTTAAATGTATATTATATATAAATATTACATGGTCTGGAAGCTGTGAGTTCTTACAAAAAAAACCCCAAAACAAAACAAAAAAAAACTAAAAGACTCCCTAAAGCAATTTCTTGACAAACTTTCGTCTAAAAAGCCAGTAAACACTTTTCACCGAGTACAAATGTGAGTCAGTCCACTTTGATTTTACCTGAATGCTATATTCAAACTTTGCCAACTTTTTGCATGGCTTGATGAATTACCAAAAGTGTGTAGTGTAACTTTCAACAACTTTGAAAAGTAGCAACCAATAGTAAGAAATGCAACTAATTTGAAGCCTTAAATTAGAAGTTCTTATATAATTCCTTTCTTTACAGGTCTGCTTTCTGAGAATGAGACTCTGCTCATAGGCTATACCTTGGGTTATGTCTATCTTTGAGTTTTTTTTTCTTTCACAAAAAAAAAAAAAAGAAGAACATTATACTGATAGATATTTTATTTCACAGCCCTGTGACTGCAAGCAATCCTTATGCTAATCTGTGAAATGTTAACATTTGAATTATTTTAAAATGTTAAGATCTTTTTTTCCCCCTAAACTCCAAGGGAAAATGGGTCTGAGTTCACCCCTTTCTCCTTCCATCTCCCTCGTTCTCTTTTTTTCTCTGTTGTGTTAGATAGAGAGTAACCTTTCAGGGGGTGTCATGCCCCAGGGTATCTATTCAATACCACTGTGCCCAGGCAGGCGGGCTTCTCTCTTTTCGTCTCTCTTTCTTACCTCAGGAAAAAGAACAAAAAAAAAAAAAAAAAAGTGGGGAGGAATGTTTATTAACACCTCCGCTGGCTCACTTGGCCCCGCTGGGGTGACCTGATTATCGCCTGTCTGTAATTATGCTGAAACCAGAGGTGTGCTGCTCTTCATGTGGGGGTCCTGATTAGGGAGGCGAGGCGTTCTCGGCGTCTACCCAAGAGCCTTGATGAGTATTAACACAGGAGTCCTGTTGTTTGTGCAGCTTTGTTGTTAGGTATATATGCTCGTCAGGCAGATGATACCTAAGGCGGGAACTTTGAGCGTCGGAGGGTGCAGGTGGAGTGAAAGGTATTATTGTTTTTTGTTGTTGTTGTTTTTTACATTCCTTTACCATGAGCTCTTTTGTCTGTCACTGTTTTGCAAAAACAGAAAATCAAATAGCAGAAGGAACTTTCAAATTCCAATGCTGCAGCAAACAAAGAGCAGAACTTTGTTTATGTCTGAGTCTGGTTTAATGTGGGTGACAGCGAGTGAACAGACAGGTGTGTTTAAATGTTTTGCTCATTGTATCTGTAAGAATGCATGTTTGTCTATGGACTGTTGATATTGTATTTATGGAGAGGGAAACTGTCAGGGTCTCAGGATCTCTCTCTCTTTTTTAAATGTTTTTTTTTTTTTTTTTTTTTTTTTTTTTTTTAGAGGCCAAAAAATTCACATAGGCCTGGAATTAACAAATTATTGAATTATAAATTCCCAAACTGTTATAAAACTGCATTTCTTTAAGAATGTATGTGTCTGTGTTGAAGTCTATGTTTTTGTAAATTAACCAAATAAACCTGTATGGATCTCTTTCTCTTTCTCTCACGTGAGTCTAGCATCATCCTTTGGTGAGTGTGCTGGCATTCTTCTAACTTGAGTACACTTGCCAGACGTGTGCTGCCATCTACTGGCTGTTAGGCCAAATGACTTAATTTTCTGGATGAATTTTACACGTTGGCATTACTGCTCTGAATCAGCATCAAAAGTGAAACCATAAGTTTATTTTTTACTAACAATCCAGTTAATATAAATCCAGTAATAACAATATAATGTCTGAAGTAAATGTCAAAAAAATAGGTAACCTTTTTAAAACAAGACTGAAAGTTTTTAAGTATATTTATAACTAGAACGAAATGAATAAGTGGTGTTTAATAGGTCAAGACAATTATTACCACTGATCATAGTTTGGCTAGGGATTTTGTAAAAACCCTCATACCTGCTACAGTTTAAGTCATTTTCATTATAATAGCACAACTGATGTTGTCTTAAAGTAGCTTCAGGGACAATTGTGCCTTAATGCCTAAAATTAAATAAATAAATACAGAGAGCAACACAAAAGTGACTGTGGCACATTAAAAACCATAGCATGTTTAGGTAGTGGAGTTATTAGTCATTTAGTCAAGTCAAGAGTTAAGTCAAATCACCTTTATTTCCATAGCACTATATACAATACAGATTCTTATAAAAGATGCTTCACAGCCAAATAAACAAGAAAATAATCATGATCAATCAATGATCAATGATGCTAACATGAGCAAATATAAGACTAATTCAAATCCTGCTAATTCAAAAGCAGCTCTACTATTTATTACATATGTGTAATACAAGTCATACAAGTGTGTTCACTGAATACACTTACAAATATGTATTTAATCATGTCTGAGATTTTTTTTATAGGAAGGATTATGATTATATTTTAAAGATATTGACAGTTTTTGAAGCTCATCTTAAATTGACTAGAGTTATAGAGGAAGTAGTTAGTAAAGCGTCATTCATTCTCTGGTCTATGCAGGCTATATTTGGCAGTCATATGAATAAAATTATTTTGAAATGCATCTTAAAGACTTCAAAGATGCAGGCAGTGTTCCATTGTTGTCTGGTTGGTATAGGCTGTAGTTTGCATTTGTTGCTCAATAATACAAATTATGAAATAGGATTGGGATATAAGGACCCAGAGCCAATTCTAGCTAGACCATTTAAATAAATAACAATATGTTATAACTGATGCTACATCTACAGTAACAGGTAGCATATGTAGTAAAGATAAAATGACAGAACTGATAGGATTAGATTTTTCTGGTCTGGTAAGAAATTAAACTTTTTGCATTTTGGATTGAGCTGTTCTTGGAGATGGGCACAAATACACTGAAAAAGTCCCAGATGAAAAAAGTACACTTCTATAATGTACTTAAAGTGCTCTATTTTAGTGCATTAATTTTGTATATACTAAAAAAATCTTCTTTATTACTTCTTAAGATAATCTTAAGAACATCTAAGTGTACTCAACTGTGCTATTTTGAGACACCATGAAATATGAACTAAAATGTGCTTTTAATACCATCTCTGTATTAAAAAAAAAAGGTTTAGTTACCACTTGTAGTATGAGTTCAAGTGTACTATAAGTGGTAACTAAATAATTTTTTTAAATACAGAGATAGTATATTAAAAGCGCATTTTAGTTTATATTTCATGGTGTCTCAAAATAGCACAGTTGAATACAAGTTGAGCCTACGATGTTTACCGTCACGTCACATGTCGCAACTCGCCCGCCATCTCCTCCTCTGGAGTCAGCAGCAGCTCAGGTCGCTCCTTGCCATTTACATTCCAGGTGAGCTCAGTTGTGCAGCCAATGCACTCCCACAACAGCTCATGCTTCTGGGAGAATATAGACTCCATCCCCAGGTGGTCCAGCTGATCTGGAGTGGATTCGGAGACACGCAGGTAGACCTATTATCTTCTTTGGAATCCTCCCACTGCCAGCTTTTTTACTCCCTGACTGAAGGGACCCTTGGCACGGATGTGCTGGCACACAGCTGGCCCTGGGGCCTACACAAATATGCATTTCCCGCAGTGAGCCTGCTTGCACAGACACTGTGCAAGGTCAGGGAGGACGAGGAGAAGGTCTTGATGGTTGCGCCTTGCTGGCCCACTTGGACCTGGTTCTCAGACTGGATGCTCCTCATGACAGCCCTTCCCTGGCGGATTCTTCTGAAGAAAGACTTTCTTTTTCATGGACTGGGCACCATATGACATCCGTGCCTAGATCTTTGGAACCTCCATGTTTGGCTTCTGGTCAGGACGTGGCAGACTTAAGTGGTCTACCACTACCCACTCCTTAGAGGGGAATGGTGCAGCAAGTGAGATACCAAGTCAGTCATCCCACACATTACCTGTTTGTACCCAACAGACAGGAAGAAACTGGCTTAACCCAGAGATTGTAGAATATTGCTTAGGTGTTAGGTGTTGTCCAGCCTGCAGCTCTGCAAATGTCTGCCAGAAAGGCGCCGTGCGCCAAAGCACATGAGACGGCAACAGTTTCGTATGGATGAGGCTGCTGGTTCTGGCTCCATTGCGGGCATTGGCTCAGGCACTGGGTCTTGTAGATTCTTGTAGCTGTAGATTCTGAGGCGGACTCAGAGACTAAAGTGGATTCAGAGGTAAGTTCTGGAGTTGAATCAAGCTTTGGGTTAGGTTCTGGAGCTGAAGTGGGCTCATAAGCTAAAGGGAACCCTGGAGCGGATTCAGGAGGTCTATCATCTATGTTTGTAGACCTCTATCATCCGTCACGTCCACGCTACCTCAGCTATAGGTAAGGTGTACCTTTGTCTCTGTGTCTGTGTCTCTGCGCAGGTACCCGCGACCCTGAATGGTGACGAGAGCATCGGAGGCTGCAGCAGATGGAGATTCTGAAGCAGGACTTCAGGAGCCTGATCGAGACAGTGCGCAGCACATCGCCCAAGATCATCGTGTCTGGACCACTTTTGTTGTACCGACGAGGACATGAAAGGTTCAGTAAATTATTTGCTTTAAATGAATGGTTAATGTCCTGATGTAGTGAACAGAAGTTGCTCTTTGTGAATAATTGGATTTTTTTCTGGGAGCGACCTAGGGTCTTCCATGCTGATGGCCTGCACCCCAGCAGCGTAGGAGTGGATCTTCTGTCGGAGAACATATCCAAGACACTACGCACCATATGACTAGTAAGTCAAACCTCAAATCACAGTCTGTGATCTACCCACTTAATTGATAGAAATGTGAGTGCAGTACATTCTATAGAAACTGTGTCTATTCCCCAAATAGTGAGGTCTAACAATAAATATATAGGATCTAGAAAAAATCTGATTGTGATTAAACCAGAAATTCACAAAATTACTGAACAAAAACTATTTCTAAAGCTAGGTCTTCTAAACATTAGATCACTCACACCTAAGGCAGTTATTGTAAATGAAATAGTCACAGATAATAGCTTCGATGTACTTTGCCTTACTGAAACCTGGCTTAAACCAAATGATTATTTCGGTATTAATGAGTCTACTCCTCCTGGATACTGTTATAAGCATGAGCCCCGTCTGATTGGTCGTGGCGGAGGTGTTGCAACCATTTATAGAGATATTCTAAATGTTACTCAGAAAAGAGAGCACAGGTTTAATTCATTTGAAGTTCTTGTGCTAAATGCTACACTCTCAAATGTAAGAAAAAAGTCCCTACTATCTCTTGCTTTGGCTACAGTTTATAGACCTCCAGGGCCCTATGTTGATTTCCTAAAAGAGTGTGCAGACTTCCTCTCAGACCTATTGGTCAACGTCGATAAAGCGCTGATTGTTGGAGAATTTAACATTCATGTAGACAATACAAATGATGCATTAGGGGCTGCGTTTACAGATTTACTAAACTCTTTTGGGGTCAAACAAAACATCACTAGACCAACCCATCGTTTTAATCATACACTAGATTTGATAAAAGATAGAAGACATGCTGCTGCACATATAACATACATGAAATAAACCCCATAGCAGATCTATACAGGTGGAACTCGGGAATGTAGATGGTTTCTGAAAGTGTGCTGCAGACTGCTAACAACAAACAATGCCAAGTATTTGAATGTTGAGCAGCAGCTCACTGGTCACTGATACCACAGCAACCAATCAGCTGCGCTATTGTAGATAATGATGTGATCCCTACCAAACAAGTGGCCTATCAGCCAACGCCATCTAGAGTTTCATGCCAGAACTTTGTATTTCTGTCATGACAACTCTCTGAGAGATTGGCATGGTAATGGATATGGCAATGTAATGTTTTTGGTCTTGGCAGAATAGATCTGCTACGCTGCTGCTGTTGATTATTGCTGTTGCTGCTGCAGAGCAAGTATAGAGACTTGCTACTGCCCATACATTCCCAGACATTGCTGTAAGCATGCAAGACATGCTGCTGCTACACATACATGAAATAAACCCCCAACAAAGCAGGAACATGAAAAATACACAATACAAGCCAACATATGCATGCTGCTGAGAGAAGAAAGCAAGCTGCTGCATAGGCAGACATGCATATATCTGCACATATAGATGAACATAGACAGGACAGGATAGGAAGAAATACCCCCAAAACAAGCAGATCTACCACCAAAACATATGCACTGCTGCTACTCAAAAGAGCCATGAGACCGCATGTTTAAATATCTATGTGGGCCTGCTTTGCCAAATGGCTTAACTCTAGTGGCCTATGACTATGTGTGCCTGGGCCTGCTTTGCCGAATGGCTTAGATTAAGTGAACTATATGACTGTGGGCCTGGGCTACCACGTTGAATGGCTTAGTTCTAGAAACACACACTTATCATTAACAATAGATATCGTGTTGCAAGCTGATAGAGATAGGAATCCCCATCAACCACCTGAGCAGTATCATAATTTAAGTCATTTGATAATCTCATTGATGCAACCCTTATACTCTTATTTGAATAGTGAAACCAGTGGGAGCGAATGATGAATGACAGGGCGTGACTCTGATAGTGCGTGCAGCTGAATCAAAGACACACATTAGCACACTAATGAAAACATTGCCTTTGGAAATTATGCATGCATCATTAGAGTTAAGAAGCCAAATACAGCAAAACCTGTTGTGGCGCAAATGCTATTTAACTTTCTCATATCCATACCTTCAATGGCATATCCTCTGTAGTGATTTTCCTTTTGCTTATCCAAGGATGCTAAGTAAAATAGGGATTGGTAATCCTGTAACCACTGAAGTTGTGATTTTTGGATCACACGTCACTTAAGGTGTGGTTATGATCGGATGACCACTTCCCCCTTCTCCTAGTTCAGGGAACCAGCCAAGGTCTTTTACCTCGGCAGTATGAGAACACTCCCAACAGGGGCTTTTCATTCATTTAGAATTAATGTATAGTGGTCAGCTGATTTATTTGGTGAGATTGCTAACTTGTAGAGCCTCTTCTGTATTATAAGCACAAGACAAATACATTTTATTAACAAAAAGATACACAAGAACAACTAACACAACTACTTAATGAATACCATGAATAATAAAGGAATGAAGTGCATAAGATGCATAAAGTATAAGTGATTAAGTTAGGTGTGGCTATGTAAGAGTTACATTATCTTCTGGATAGAGAAACTGTTTCTTTGTGAAAAGTGAATAACCTTATTATGCATCAAACAAATAAAAAAAAATATTATTTGTTATTAACTAACATCAGCTATATTACATCTAATGTTAATTAGAAAATCATATACTGATAATATACAACAATGCCAAGGTCTCTGTTTGGTTAAGTGATATTTATGTTCCATGTGGTTGAGTCTGATGACAGTCATCTTCTTGCCCTCTAAGAGGTGTCTGGCTGTTGTCCTATCATCTTTATCTGATGGCGTTGGACAGTTTGTTTGTGTTAGTCCAGCAAGATCCAATCAAAATGTAGCAAACTTTTGTCCACAGTTACGAACAGAGAGGGACCCGGCCATAGACTGGGCCTTGGAATGTGCTGTTCCCTACACCTCACAGCAGTTACATACAATAGACTGCTTACTGCTAAATAACATAATGTAAACACTGCGAATTCACAGTGAAAAGAGATAAGAAAAGAAATCCCTGACAAATTACCTGAGCAATTGTATGATTTAGTGTCATTTGTTAATCGTCATTTCCAAAATCCTCTAATCTTGTATTTGTAAATGTGGAAGTCATTTGGAGCACAGATTACTAATGGAGTATGACTCTAACAACGTTCAGCTGACCAGCCCGAACGCACATGGGTAGTTGAAATCATCACCCTTGGAAAAAGATGTTGTTGGAAGTTGGGCAAATGAGGTTGACTCGTCTAAACGTCTATACGAAAAGTCCATTTCACTGAAACTTTTCTCACAATTGGTGGATCAAAAATGGTCAATATTAATTTATTAATTTATGCATGTTCATTTATTCATACTCATTATTAATCACTCATCATCATTTTATTGCTTATGATTTTTAATGCTACTTATGATTTCAAGTATTCAAATAATCTTACTTAAATTACATATAAACACTTTTATCCAAGTATAACCACATATTTACTCCATATTATGCTCTTTTGTTATTTTGATCTTCATTGTACTTCTTTCATCTGTTGAACTCTGTGACTTTGAAGATCCAAGTGAACTTCAAGTTTTGTAAAGGTTTGGTACCTTTGTAGTTGAGTTGGGTTCCTGCCAAAATTTTACCAGAACGTAGATGTTCTCGGAATTGATCACGTTGTACTTTTTCTGCAATAATATAACCTGGCTCGTTCTCTCAATTGGTACCCTTTCCTGCTATCCTGACTTGCATCTTGCTGTCATGTTGGTGCCATTTCTAACGATTTTCTTGCAAATTACTATACTCAGATTTCAGAATGTTCTGATGTTCAATTTTTTATTTTTATTTTACCTTTTGGTTTTATTAAATATTTTCATTATCGATTGAAATTTTCATGAGAGGCTGAATTTAATTGAAATGAATAAATAATTTTTCTTCAATGTCATCAACTGCCTGGATCTCATTTTCTCAAGTTTTTGCATCACAGTAATCTTGTGTAAATGGCTGCTGCTGCTGTATGACTTAGTATATATCATTGCTGCTGCTATATGGTTGTATTTTACTCCTAAATCGAATGCAAGACTGTAAACACCCTTCTCAAAGCAAATTCGTAGATTAAAGAAAAGGTTTGTTTAGATGTGAATGCCCAGCTTGTTTCGGAATCCAGATATTTCCCAGAATTTAGTGAAGTTGCTTTAATGCAGATGCTGTGTAGCAACGTCTCCATTATAAGATTAGCGGTGTCCTGTGAAACGTTTGATTTACAAGTCAATAATTTATGATATTTGGAATAGAACTCAAAATATTTTAACCAATATTTCTATTATATCTATTATCTTAGTTACATTGCTAATGTGTAACTACTTTGGCAGCAAAACGTGCTGCAAATGGAAATCTCCAGAGTGCACACACACAGATACCCAGTGGAGCGTTTAACAAAATAATATATTACAGCATCAACTGTGGTGCTCTTGCTTTCATTTGTGAAATACATGGAAACTGACTTGGCACACTATAGATAAGCTGAAATGATAATTAAATTCTACGTGTAGTACTAATAAGCTGACGACAAGTTATCCAACATTAGCATGAATCGCTGTTTGTCCTGTAGTATGAAAAGGATATGCCCAATATAATTCTGCCGAATGCAGCTGCTAATACTTCATATGTAAATAAGGTGAATACATTGTTTGCATTTTAAATAAAGATAATATTCACATTGCATGATTGACTTATTAGCCAACACATGATTTAGCTCACTCAATTTAGAAGACACACAGTGTCTACTAAATCGCAGTGTCTGCTATCGTTGATATCGTTGCGGGTGTTGATATTTGCTAACATTGCAGTCTGAATTTGTTAAACATGCTGCTGCCATACAAAAATAGGAATTGCTGTAGCACCATTAGATATGTGAATACAAGTGACACTTAAAGAGTTCAGCAAAGCTTGTCTCTGTATGCTTACTGCAACTACATTGCCTGCTTGCTGCTGCATAAATGTAATTGCATATTCGCTACCTGCTAATATGCTTAGTAATTCACTCTTAGCATTAAAACAAGACTGTTGACATGACACCTGAATTAAACCTTGTGTGTGGTTACTTCATAATGAATTGATAAAGCAGACTATGCAAAAACGTATATTGATATTTAATAAAAACCTGTGCACTTATCTTAGATGTTGAATTTCAAATCTTTTTGAAAGTGTGCTGAAGACTGCTAACAGCAAACAATAGCAAGTATTTGAATGTTGAGCAGCAGCTCATTGGCCGCTGATACCACAGCAACCAATCAACTACACAATGTAGATAATGATGTGATGGTTACCAAATGAGTTAAGGATGAGTTAAGGACCTATCAGCACTATCTAGATTTTCATGCCAGATCTTTGAATTTGTATGAGCTTTACCTGAGTTCACAAACTGGTTCAAATCGTCAGGTCAGTAACAATTTCAATGGGTAACACTTTAGAATACTGTATCCTACTTACTGCATAACTAATAAGGAATTACTGCAGAATTAATCGGTAGTTCTTCATTAACACTCAAGTAACTACTATTAACTACTAAGGAATATGTGTTAACTAATCAGTATGTCATAGCGTTTTTTAATTGTGTTAAGTAACTATTAGTTAATCAGTAACTAATCAATTCAGTCATGCCTCCTGAAGAATGCCAATATATGTCATATATTACATTGGCTTATGGGAAAGGTTAAGTATTTCATGCAAATGCTTCTCAGCTAAGCATCACATGAGAAAAAATAAAAGTTTTGGTTAGTTTTGGGTTATTACCTTGATACATATAAACTGAACTTTTTATTGGACAACAACAGAGGAGAGGATAAAACAATTACTGCGCCATTTGCTTTCTACAGGTCAAGCTTGTGGCATAATGCAATAGAATTCATGGGCAATTTCTGAGATAGCTGCATTCAATTCAATTACACCAGCTCCTGTTTGGCTGCCCGAGAAAGCGTCTGATAAAAGGCAGAAGAGGGAAGGCACTCCCCCTTTGTTTCTTCCCCTTCTCTTCCTCTCTTCTCGTGTAAAGGACAGAGTGTGATGAAACAATGATGGATAGACTCTGAAAAGTGCATTATTCTATATACATTATTTTTATTTATTTATTTTTTTACATAATGCAATAAGCATAAAATACCCAGGATTCTGTCAGACATGTGGATATTGCTCCTCGTAACAGGACACATTCTCTCTCTCTTTCTCATATTTTCTCCCTTTCTTTGCCAGTAGCTAGTGCAGGAATATTCTCTAATAAGGCTTTCTCAGGGTGGTTTATTTTACTGCTTCTCCAAAATATGTATTAGTCTTCTTTAAGGTATTTGTTTAAGAAACCAATAGTGCTTGCAAGATTAATGAAATATGAAGGTCCAGTGCTACAGAGCAATTTTCCCATATCTCTGCTTAATAACTATATAATGTGTGCTGAGAACAGAAACTGACTTAAATCTGACTATTTGTGGCATTATGTAAACAAGTAAAATAACTTGTGCATATTGGTTAACATGGCTAATGTCATAATCCTGGTGACATTGCTTTCCCATTATATTTAATTTGCATATAACACAGTAAACATTTCTGAATTTAGAATATGGATAAGTTTGTTAACTGCCTCCTTCATCTTATTATCTTGATCACTCAAATGTTCTGTCATATAAAATATTTAAACCAATATCTACACTTCATAATCTACAATTTAGCTAAAATATATATAAGTCATGGGTAACAGTACACCATTAAAATGCGGAATTTTAACTATAAATTCGGTACAACCTTTGAGTGGGTGCTAGTCTTTGTTTTTGCAGTGGTCTTCTCACTTGTCTGTTTTTCAAGGGCTATTATATGTAGTTGTGTCTGACACTGCTTTGATGCTTCAAGGCCTCATGCTGGGAGACCTGTGCCAGTCTGAGTTAATGCCAAACCTGAGCTGTGTCATCCTGATCTCTTCTGATGTGAGCACACAGGTGAATGAGTTCAAGTAGGCCTAGTAGTGAGACATGGACTTTTCTTTTGGTCACATCACTGCTCAGCTTTGATATTTATGCAAAGCTTTGTGTGTAACAATGCCATACAAAGTGCCTCAAGTATACTGCATGGCAAACATTAAAGAAGAATACAGCACAAACTTCTACAATAATATGTGAGCAGCATGTATGTTTGTAAAAGTTTTGAGAAAATGATGTTTATGCGTAGTTTGTGAAAAAAAAAAAGTCACTGAAAAAAGGCCATACTAAACATTTGTACACAGGGCTTTTAAAAAATTTATCTTGTGGCCTATAATTTTGGATTCAAAATTATGCGAAAATCATCCTGCCCACTCTTTCACATAAAACGATATATTGTTTTAAAATTTGTAAGACTATTTGTGTCAGGAAGGCTTATGTGGCGAGGGCATGAATGATCAAGAATAATTATGTGTTTCACACCTGGGAAGGCAAAGACCCCTCCCCTAATGGGACTGTGAGAGAACTAGCGCACGCATTTGTTAGTCAGAGTGCTCGTTAAACGTTGTTTGTAGTGCTTGTAGGCTACGTATTGTATAGCCTATAGCACGTTGTAATGATCATCCACATATTTCAAGTACCATTCGTTTAGGACAAAACAAAGAATGGCATATCATATCCGGATATCGTTGCAAGGCTCTGGAAAACCCCACTGTGGTTTAAACCTTAAAGCAACGCACCCACATCATTGCATTGTAATGTAGTCTGAATCTTTCTAACGAGACATTGTATTATATATCGAGACATTGTATTATAAAATATTGCAATTCGTCATAAAACCATCAGTTTACTCAAATAATTCTTTGGAATTTAATAGTAATTCTAGAATGACTGGGCTGCTGTATGGCATGTCAGAATCTTGGGACATGTGGTCACCACCTTAACGGGTGGTGCAAAAGAATAGGATAGGACTCAGGAAGAATTGTGTTCATGGATGTGAATATTAACGTTAATGAAGCAGAGCAGGACCGAATGTTGTGGGAACTGAATGAGGCCTCTGGAGCGATTGCGCAACACATGCCTCACGAGCAGCGGGACTTTTATTATGACAGAGTCCTGCTTCCGCTTTCCGGTCACGAGTATGAGGTTACATAGCTCTGTTTATTATAATTTTAGTGTGTTGAAAATGATGGTATAACATTACTGTGTGCGTTCACTCGGCGGCTGCTATGAGACACTTGTTAAACACTACAGTAAGATAGATCGATTTTATTGAATATCACTGCTGGATGTTTGTTGATAAGTGGCATGCATGATAAATTCCTTTTAAAACGTATTGTATGATGGAGAAAATGCTGTATTACTGTTAATAAAAATAAAGCTGCATCTGATTATGCTAGGTTAGCTACTTGACAAAAAAATAGTGCTTTTCTCTGAGGCATACTCACCAAAATCAAGGATATTAGATTTAAACAATGACTAATCATGTTGAGCTATTTAACATCAATTGTTTTTAGTCTATAGATATATCAAAACAGTCCCTTGTCTATTAAAATGTGTAATATTTTAAATCGTCTTGGTGTTTCCATGGTTATGACAAATTAAAACCGGAAACCGAGGTTAATGTGGGTATGATGCCATTCACATGTAATTTTTTCACAATTTAAATATAGTTGGAAACATTGGGATATTGTAAGTACTCAAGTAAACAAAAATATAACACTGTACTAGTGGTTTTCCGTTATTTACAAGTCAAGTCAAGTCAAATTTATTTATATAGCGCTTTTTTGGTAATTGTTTCAAAGCAGCTTTACATATTAGAAGCACAGAAAAAAGGGAAGTGGTTGAAAATAAGCAGTACAAACAAGCGTGGTAATATGTAACATATACAAGATGGTGCTACATTAAGCCAATGTCGGCTGACTCCCAGGGGTGGAAAAAACCCCTAGGAGAAAAACCCAGCATGCTAGCACTGGGAAAAAAGTCCTAGGAGGGAAAAAAACCCTTGGAAGATATATATAATATATGTAAATGGATATGGAGATCAAAATCTAAATTATGCATTTTTATTATAGAGATTAAAAATAGATTATATATAATCACTATCGTGGCTTTGTCTCTTTGTGGCCTATCGTGGCTTTGTCTTCATGTGGCCTATCGTGGCCTTGTCTCTATGTGGCCTATCGTGGCCTTGTCTCTATGTGGCCTATCGTGGCCTTGTCTCTGTGTGGCCCATCGTGGTCGTGTGGTCGATCGCGGCCTTGTCTCTGTGTGGCCGATCGCGGCCTTGTCTCTATGTTGCTTGTTTTCTTGTTCTTTCTCCTTCTCTTATTATGTTTTCATTTGTTTTTCTCTGTTTCAGGAGCTGCAAGATTCTCCTCTGGTGGGTATACATTCCCTCTCACAGTTTTTGGGGGGAGAATGGGCTCCATCCTGGCGGTCACATCTCACCACCATTTTTGGGGGTTGGCTACGCCCCTGCCTTCAGCTTCAGGCAGGAAACGCAAAGTCTGCAACCCTCAGGACGTGAGCTACAGATGGAGCCTACGCCAAAGATCATTAACCTTATATATTCTGCTTGCTGTTTGGTAATAAATATCAGTGTTACGTTATCTTGCCTCCTGGTAAGAGCCTTTCTGGTAGAAATGAAGCTCTAGCACAAGTTCTGCCGGGAAGACTCAAATTTTAGGTCACTTATTAATTCAGATCTAACCAATCGTTATCTAACACTTGGAGTATAAAATATTGGTACTTACACTTGTCTGATTTTGCAGATGCTGACGCAAACTTTCACCTCCATCCTCCCCACCACCACTAGGATGGTCCCTGTCCATACTCCCCGGGGGTTGGCTACGCCCCTGCCTTCAGCTTCAGGCAGGAAACGCAAAGTCTGCAACCCTCTGGACATGAGCTACAGACGGAGCCTACGCCAAAGATCATTAACCTTATATATTCTGCTTGCTGTTTGGTAATAAATATCAGTGTTACGTTATCTTGCCTCCCGAGTCTTTCTGGTAGAACTGCATTTCTGCAAACTAATGAATGCATTTATCATAACTAACAGTGCAAACTTGATTTAACTAAGAGATTTGTTGAATAAAAGAGTTTTGGCACGAGTCCAGAACTCAGTCACTGATAAACTTGCGCTGATTGATTGACAGCTTGAGCATGTGCTGTTTGATTGACAGCTCCAGTGATTGCACACTCCAGGGAGCTTTCTTTGATCGCTTTCTACATATGATTTAATCACAGTTTAAATAGAAGCTTATTTTCATCCTATTAAGAAGTTGACAGTTTAGTCACTGGTTTGATTTACTGACACATAGACAAAGAACAACTGATTGTACACGAATCATTACATAATAGGGGCCGTATTCATAAAACATTTTATCTTACCACTAAGAGTTCTCCTAAATAGCAGTGAAAGTTCTTAACTAAGAGTTTTCTCTTAAAGGGGACATCGGATGCCAATTTTCCACAAGTTAGGGTCTTTATGATTCTTTAGGGTCTTCATGAAAAGTATATAACATACTTTGATTAAAATTTCTTAATGGTTGTGTAAAAAAAACACCCTTTTTACCTTGTCAAAAACAGCTCTTTTCACAGCGTTTTGGTGCATGTCCCTTTAAATGATAATGAGCTACCGTTCACCACACCATATCTTCAGTGGGCAGGCTGTAATGCATTTTTCATTATAAACGTGCAGTTATGAATTACAGTGAGAAGGTTCTAAATAGAAATGATGACATATATGTTTGTTGGACTGTATTATTTTGATAATGAACAAGCTGCGATGTTACCTTTGCAGTGCTTTGTCGTGTATGCGTGAGGCGCCTGCACGATCAAACAATTGTCTTTGCAAGGGACTTGCCTAATCATCATGGCAACAGTTCGTGGATTACATCAGAGTTTGTCGTTTGTTGGAAAATCATACCACACTACTCAAACACTCCCTGACCCAACAAACGCAGATTAAACGTGTTCAGCCAAGTGAAAATAAACTCCGACCAACGGCAACAGACGCCGACAGGGGTATCGCACTAGCTGTGTCTCATTTCGGAGGCTGCGTCCTGATCCAACAAACTCCAACAGACGTGTTTGTTGGCGGTTATCTGTGCAGTGTGAACTGGCCTTTAACTTTAGCCGCATTCGCCATGGAACTTGCTAACTAGCACACTATTAGGAAAGGCGATTTGCAAAGATTCATATAAAAACCTATAACATTACTCACGTCTTCTGGAGGTACTGATCCATCCTTCAGGAACGTTTTAGCAAAACATAAACTTTTTAGTGCAGACATAAATGCATATAGGTAGATCCGGGGGCGTATTCCCATCAAAAACAAAATTAATCCACTGCATCTTCAGCGACTTGGATGTCGAGAGTAAAGGACGACTGCTATGTTCATTCTTATATTCAATAACAAAACGCCTCAGTTGCTTTGGAGACATTCTTGTCTACACCTGTGTGCCGTCGAAACAATGGCGACTGTTTACAGCTCACTCAGGGCGGGTCATTGCTAAAATGACAGTGTCCGTCAAGAGTCGTGGGAGGGGCCTGTACAAATTTACATCACTTTGCCAAGAATCTGTGAACGGCTTGATCTGACAAAGTGCTGTGGGGATTTAAAAAAAAGCACTGCGTGGATTTTTATCATTATAGGGTGGTTGTGTAGACACACTGCCAACACACATTTATGTCCAAACACCATGTAAAAGTGATTTTTGCATTCAATGTCCCCTTTAAAATCTATTCACAAAGCTGCTGAGACAATCTTTTACTAAGGAATAGAGAGAAATCTTAAAGGTGCAATAGGAGATTCTCTTCAGAAACATTTTTTGTTATGCTGGTTTAAAGTCTTCTTATATCCTAATAGTAATCACTATGTTAAGTGGTCTAAATGTATTTTTATAAATGCATATCAACTGTGAAAGGCATAGGACCATAAAATGTTCATTCAATCATTGCGTACGGTCCGATAGCATCTTTCAACTTGACTACAATGTATTATTCTCCATCATTCAATACATTTTGCCTGTACATAAATGAACCTTTAGCCTATGTTTGTTATGATATGGTGGTGTAGAGATGAGGCAGATACGGATTTCCACAATAACAGTGTATTTTAATGAACACAGGTGAGGAGAAACCAACATACACAGTAACTAACATTCAAGACGGACGAGGAGTGAAGGGAGTGAGTGCAATATAAAGGGAGTGCTAACAATAGAGTCCAGGTGCAGGTGATAAGTGATGATGAGGAACTGACGAGGGAAGTGAGTGCAGGTGTGGAGAACAGGAGGATTCTGGAAAATGGAGTCCAGGGAAACAAGGGATCTGTAACAATGTTATGTCATCGGAGATTAAAATCTACAAATTAAAATATTTATTGCATTTATAAAGAAAAGGCTCATCAAGGCTCTATCGCCTATTGCCTCAGTGTCTTTGGGCAGATTGCTGATGCCAACAACCATTTTAGGATGATTTGGTCTTAATGACTTAGGAGTCCTCTTGACTGCTCCTAATGTTTCACAGATTTAGGAGCTAGTTTTAGCTCTAAAATGCTTTGTGATATACTCTTAGAGCACAATTTTATTTTATTTATTTATTCCATTATTTTTTTATTGATTCCATTATTTTTAAGAGTTTCTCCTAATTGAGTATTTTAGGAGCTACTTTTAGCCTTAAGATGTTTTGTGATTATGGCCCCTGATTACAGTGAACAGGATTTAATTGTGTTTGTGTTGATGTACTGTATGTAACTTCTTAAATTGTATTTATAACACTGGAAAGCACTTTGGTCAAAAATGTGCTATAGAAATAAAATTTGTATTGTATTGTAGAATTCCCACTGGGACAGACATGGGTGCCAGCTCTTGCACCTAGTGTAGTGGCAGGTTATAGCCACTTGGTGGGGCTAGAGATTAAGGTTGTGAAGGAGTAACTGAGAGGAGAATAAATGGTTGTCTGATTTCATCCAGTGAGTTGTGTCCTTGAATACGGAGTATAGAGGAACAATACATGGTGTCAGAACCGGTTAACACACGACAGACAGAGTCTAGTGGCACAAATAAGAAGTTGGAGCAGTTTAATGGTGTGTAGAGTGATAACGGGGGACCTGTGGAGCAAGAGAGAGCAAGTCAGTGAAAGCTAACAACAGGCTAGCAGCAAGCTAAAAGCACGCAGTATGGACCACATATTTACTATCACACCGCTGGGACCATTCGATTTCGAGCCAAGCTCGTGGCCCACATGGATTAAAAGGTTTGAACACTTCAGAATTGCGTCTGGATTGAAAGAAAAAGACAGCGCATACCAGGTGAATTCTCTTATCTATACGATGGGTGAGAAGGCTGACGATATTCTGAGCTCACTGCAGTTGACAGAAGAGAAAGAAAAAGACTTTGATGAGGTAAAAAAGGCCTTTGATGGACATTTTGTAGGCGTGCATAATGTAATTTATGAACGAGCCAAGTTTAATAAAAGATGTCAAGAAGTCGGCGAATCTGCAGAAAACTTTATCACCACAGTGCACAAGCTAGCTGAACATTGCAAATATGGCGCCTTACGTGAGGAAATGATCCGAGATAGGATTGTGGTCGGCATACGTGATGCTAAACTGTCTGAGAAACTGCAGCTCAACCCAAATTTGGATTTAGCTACAGCTATAGTTCAAGTGAGGCAGCACGAGGAAGTAAAAAAGCAACAAGCTGTTCTGCGGTCAGCTGATTCGCCAGGACAAATAGATGCACTGTCTCACAACAGTAAGGGACAAGCTCAAAGAAAAAAATCTTTTCAACGCAGAAGCCATTATCAGCCTCAGTCTACCTCAACCAAGTCAAAACAGTGCGGGAAGTGTGGTAAATCCCCAAAACATTCATGGACTGAATGCCCAGCAAAAGATGTTGAGTGTAGAAAATGTCAAAAGAAGGGACACTTTGCGGCCGTGTGCAGATCAGTTCAAAAGCTGGATTCAATTGAAGAGGATGGTGCGGCTTATCTTGGGGCTGTTGACTATCCACAGTCATCCACATGGACTGAAATACTCACCATAAACGGCAGCCCATTGCGTTTTAAAGTGGACACGGGTGCGTCTGTGACTGCTATCCCAGAATCAGAATTCACATTGGATAGATATGGCAGACACTCAGCGCCGCGCAGACCGCTACTGGGTCCCGCTGACCAACCTCTGTATGTTAAAGGGCAAGTGCATGCTGTTATTCAGAGAGGGGACAGAAAGATTGAGGAGGAGGTGTTCATTGTGAAAGACCTGACAATACCCTTTTTGGGTCTTCCTGCTATCCGCAGACTACAGATGATCCCTCAGCTCAATAGCATTGACGATGCAGAGACTTACTTCCGCTCAACTTAGCCAGATGTATTTAAAGGGCTGGGTAACCTTAAGGGGGAGTACAAAATTAAGCTGAGAGACAATGCAACACCCTATGCCCTCTCTGCACCACGACGTGTAGCCATTCCTCTCCGGGCCAAAGTTAAAGAGGAACTAGACCGGATGGAGAAGATGGGAGTCATAGCCCGTGTTGAAGAACCAACTGAATGGTGCGCAGGCATGGTCCCTATAGTGAAATCGTCAGGGAAAATTCGCATTTGTGTGGACTTAACCTGGCTGAACGAGAGTGTCATCAGAGAGAGACATATCCTACCGGCAGTGGATGAAACACTGGCAAAGCTGGAAGGAGCCAGAGTCTTTACAAAGCTCGATGCAACATCAGGCTTCTGGCAGGTACCACTCCACAAAGACTCAATGCTGTTGACCACGTTCATTACTCCAGGGGGGCGCTACTACTTCAAAAGACTACCTTTTGGAATATCATCGGCACCCGAACATTTCCAAAAGAGGATTTCTCAGCTGATTGATGGTGTTGACGGAGTACTATGTCATGCTGATGATGTCCTTGTTATAGGAAGAGACCGGGCAGAGCACGATGACAGGCTGCACAGGGTGCTACAGAAATTCAGAGAGGCTGGGCTCACACTGAATTTGAAATGCCAGTTTGCCCTGACAGAAATCCGCTTCCTGGGTCATGAAATAAATTATCAAGGCATCAGAGCAGACCCGGGTAAAGTAAAGGCAATCCTTGACATGCCTGAGCCAAAGGATGTGGCAGATGTTCGCCGTTTCATGGGCATGGTGAACTTTGTAGGCAAATTTTCACCACGCCTGCCTGATCTGACAAAGCCCATTCGTGACCTGTTAAAGATGGAGAACAGCTGGACATGGGGAGCACCTCAACAGCAAGCCTTTCTGGAGACAAAAAAAGAATTGGGGTCAGAGACGGTGTTAGCCCAGTACAGCCCAAATCACGAAACCATGGTATCAGCTGATGCCTCTTCATATGGACTAGGAGGTGTCTTGACACAAAAACAGACAGACGGTGAGTGGAGACCTGTTGTTTTCATTTCTAGAAGTCTGACTAAAACCGAGTCAAGATATGCCCAAATAGAAAAGGAGGCTTTAGCTGTGACCTGGGCATGTGAGCGCTTGCGAGGATACTTGAGTGGACTGGATTTTACCATAAGAACTGACCATAAGCCACTCATAACACTCCTGAAGTCCAGAGCATTGGATGACCTACCACCAAGGATTATCAGATTCAGACTCAGGCTGCTCAGATTTAATTTCGACATCATCCATGTCCCAAGTAAAAATCTGATAACAGCTGATGCCCTGTCCAGAGCCCCTCTTCCAGCCACAGCTACAGAGGCGGAGCAAGACCTGGAAAGAGAATGCAAAGCTTATCTGGACAGTGTAGTAGAAAGTTTACCAGCCACACCGACAAAACTGGAACAGATTAAGAGTGCACAAACTTCAGATAACATCTGCAAACGTCTCAGCCAATACATTGCAAATGGCTGGCCGGGACACAGAAGAGATGTGCAGGAGCAGCTGCTACCCTACTGGCCGAATAGGTCAGTCTTGCATGAAGGAAGAGGACTGCTTATGAAAGGAGAGAGACTTATAATCCCTGAGTGCATGAGACCTGACATCCTGCAGAGACTGCACCAGGGACATCAAGGTATCAACAAATGTCTAGCTAGGGCCAGAGAATCAGTCTGGTGGCCAGGTATCACATCTGCAGTAAAGCAAATGGTCGAGAGATGTGAGATTTGTGCATGTGAAGCTCAAATACCAGTCGAGCCTCTACTCACCACTGAACTCCCAAGCAGACCATGGCAGAGAGTCGCGGCTGATCTTTTCCAATGGCAGAATGGGAACTATTTAGTCATGATAGACTATTTCTCTCGCTATATCGAAGTTTGCTCCCTGCAGGGTAGCACATCAGCAAAACAGCCAATGCCAGATTTAAAGCTGTGTTTGCCAGATACGGATGTCCAGAAGTGTTGGTCACGGACAATGGTCCTCAATTCTCCTGTCATGAATTTGCTCAATTTGCACGGGACTATGACTTTACCCATGTGACAAGCAGTCCCTGTTACCCCCGCAGCAATGGGGAGGCGGAACGGGCCGTCAGAACTGTGAAGTCCCTTCTAGCGAAAGAGGGAGATTTCGACAAAGCTCTTCTGGCCTACAGGGCCACTCCATTGGCGCATGGGAGCTCCCCAGCTCAACTACTGATGGGGAGGAGAATCAGAACACCAGTTCCAATGTCACCAGAACAGTTACAACCACAGTGGCCTGATCTTGACAGATTCAGAGAAAAGGATTCAGTGTTGAAACTGCAACAGCAACAAACGTTCAACAGGAGACACCGTACTCAAACCCTACCACCTCTCCAGCCAGGACAGCATGTATGGATCAAACCTACAAGCACAAAAGGGACAGTTGTTAGTACTGCACCTACACCACGTTCCTACGAGGTGGAGAACCCGGATGGAAGACGGCTGCGACGCAACCGTTCACACCTCAGAAAAGTCCCGGTGCCTCCTGTACCAGGTGAAACGACAATGACTAGGTCAGGGAGACTGTCTAAGGCTCCTGAGAGACTAGACCTTTGAACACGAAACACGTACATACACATCACAGAAAAAAAAAAGAGTCATAATTTTCTGTTTGAAAAGTTAAATGTTTATTAGAAAAGACATGCTTGATTTATTGAAGCTTGCAGTTACTTTAAGATTAAGTCTACAAAAGGGCTACTGTGAAGTAATATGTCTTCTGTTAGTTTCTCTGGTTACACTTTTAAGTTGAAGAAAGGATTTGAAGAAATTTGTAAAGTTATAAAAATAAGTGAGTGAAATAATGGAGTAGCCATACTGTTGAATGTATCCCATTATTTTAAAGTTCTGTCAAAACAAGTATACTTTCATCTAAAAGGGGGAGATGTAGTGGCAGGTTATGGCCACTTGGTGGGGCTAGAGATTAAGGTTGTGAAGGAGTAACTGAGAGGAGAATAAATGGTTGTCTGATTTCATCCAGTGAGTTGTGTCCTTGAATACGGAGTATAGAGGAACAATACACCTGGTCAGACGACTACATGACAACAGGCTCGGGCTCTTGGACTCCATCCGTGGCAGGTCCTTTTTAGGCTCTTGACTTGTGGTGAGTTCTGGCTCAGATTCTGGCTTTTGCGGTGGGCTCTAGCTCTGTGACCGTGGTGGGTGGCAGTGTGAGGAAGGGTGGAGAAGGACTAGGGAGGAATTCCGAACCAGATGGTGTATCTGAGATGAAGATGGCACCAGGAGGACTGGAGTGGGCTGCAGAGGCTGCAACTAAGGGGTGATGATGTCTTCATCCTCTTTGCCTACTGTGAGGGAGGAGCCACTCAGCCACAGTACATATTCTACATATCATTCTAGTTTACAGGTGGTGCCCGCTGGTAGATGTTTGAAGAGATAATCATCACACCCACTCCAGAAGACGGTTTTCAGAGTGTCGTTGCTCCAGGACACCAAGCAGGACAACTCGAGAAACTCCTCCACATAGTCTTCTAGTCTTCTTGTGAGAGGAATAGTGCAGGTCAGCGGGGTGGAAAGGTGAATACGCTGTTGGGTTCATATTGGTCTTCTTTCAGAGAACACCAGACTTGAGACAGAGATAAGTTTAGGCCCAAAACGGTATTTATTGACAGTGATGAAATTAACAGCAACCAGGTGAGTAATGGAACATTCAGGGTAATGATGAGCAGTTGAATATGAATACTGAGTCTCTTTTCCTTTACCAGGGTGATAGCAAAGCAATGATGACTGAAGTGGGAGTGTAAAGAGAGCACAGACCTCTTCACAGGAGTGTGGTAAGTAGACGGGTATGTCCAAATATATATATATATATATATATATATATATTCTAAATAGTATATTCCAAAGAGTAACTCAAAGGAGATTGCTGGAGTATCACAGGGGGATCCAAAAGGTAAGTAGAGCAGGTAAATAGTTTGTTGTAGTTGAGACCAGGAAAAGAGAAACTGTGATGTGTGTGCTCTTATCCTGGTGCAGACTAGAGTGCTGATAGGAAACAGTTATGCTGTGTTCATGCCACCTCGCTGACAACACGTGACGTTATATTCAGAGCTGTTCATGTGCTTTGACTGTGAATTATGCGTTTCCAAGGCACCACTATCAACGACTAAAGGAATATACAGCAGTCAGGTGGTACAGTGGCCACGTGGTATATGTGGGATCTTTCAGAAAACTCCCAGCTTACAAGCTGTAATTACGAGCTCTACGAGGACGTGAATGCTTTTTACAAGCTAGAATCTCATAACTACAGGAATTACGAGGCTGCGCGAACACACCTTTATAGCTGAGTGTCTGCAGTTGATGAACAGGAGGGATGCTGGCAAATGTAGTTTTTGACTAGATGACTGGACTGTTGAAGATGAGAAGTTTACAGTGGGTACGGAAAGTATTCTGACCCCCTTAATTTTTTCACTCTATGTTATATTGCAGCCATTTGCTAAAATCATTTAAATTATTTTTTTTTTCCTCATTAATGTACACACAGCACCCTATATTGACAGAAAAACACAGAATTGTTGACATTTTTGCAGATTTATTAAAAAGAAAAACTGAAATATCACATGGTCCTAAGTATTCAGACCCTTTGCTGTGACACTCATATATTTAACTCAAGTGCAGTCCATTTCTTCTGATCATCCTTGAGATGGTTCTACACCTTCATTTGAGTCCAGCTGTGGTTGATTATACTGATTGGACTTGATTAGGAAAGCCACACACCTGTCTATATAAGACCTTACAGCTCACAGTGCATGTCAGAGCAAATGAGAATCATGAGGTCAAAGGAACTGCCTGAAGAGCTCAGAGACAGAATTGTGGCAAGGCACAGATCTGGCCATGGTTACAAAAAAAAAAAAAAAAATCTGCTGCACTTAAGGTTCCTAAGAGCATATTTGTTACAGAATACAGACTCACAACAGTGTTGTTGAAAATGAGAATCAGGTTTATTCGAGGCAGACGGTAATGGACACAAGCAGGTGAGTATACTGGATAAAGCAGTAGAATAAATAGCGAATGGGAATACTGACAGTTCTTTTTTCGTTGCAGATGACTGAGGAGGTCGTAGATGACAGCAACTGAAGCACACACTTTGGCAGGAGAGTGGAGAAAGGCTGGAGTCGGATATAGAAGACGCTGGAGACATAGAGGATCAGGGGAGACGATGGGGGTATATAGCATATGCTGTTCAGAGGTAAATGCTGACAGGTAAGTGAGTCCTTACTCAAACGAGACCAGACAAAGTACCAGTTTGATTGTTTGGTGTGCTTAAATGCTGCTTGCAATGATGAGGAGATGAAGATCAGGTGCGGGTGATATCGATCTCTGTGATTAGATGGTGATGGAACCTGGCTTATCTTCTTCTGGTCCATAGCCCTCCCAGTCCACAAGATATTCTATAAAAAGATATACAATATTCCATAAAAAAAACATGGTAAAAGCATGGTACTCTCAGAAAATCTAGAAAACTAGATTTAAACAATAAGACTAAACGTGTTGAACTATAAAACCGTAATTTGTTTTCTGACTATAAATGTAACCAAACAGTTGTTCCCTTGTCTAATAAGACATGTAATATATCAAAGCATCTTTGGTGTTTCCATGGTTTCTACAAAATAAAACCGGAAACCGAGGATAACGCAGATAGGACGCCATTCACAGGTGACTCCCGGACCTGCCCGTATCCTTGGTTAAAATCGCAATTTTCTCACGATTTACAAATATTTGGAAACATTTGGGATATTGTTTTTGAATATTTTACTGCAAAAATTGTACATATTGTGCTTTAATATGATCAAAAATGCTGGAGCTGGCTGGCAACTTTTTTTTTTTTTTTTTTGAAAACGCTGGCGGGGAAAGAGTTAAAAACCTTCTGCAAATGCAGGACTGAGCATTTCGGGTATATTTTTTGGTAAAACAATTGGAGAAAAGAGATAACAATGATGGTGGGTAGCAAGATAATGTTTAGATTACATTGAAATCCGATAACAATGTGTCCCCAATGACCTCAGAAAACAGGACATGCAATACAATAGGGACATGCGTACAATAACACATTGCACACACGACTGACAATATTAAATACATATTATAGAGATATTTAGTTTATTTTCAAAAGGCTGAATATGCACAGTGTGCTAGTCTAAATGAGTGTGTATGCTTGTGTGTGTGTGTGTGTGCTTTTGTTTATATTACATTGTGGGGACCAAATGTCCCCATGATGTAATATAAACCTGAGTTCACCTACATCGTGGGGACCAGCCAGCGGTCCCCACAATGTAAATGGGTTTATAAATCATATAGAATGAGTTTTTGTGAAAAAGTAAAAGTTTGCACAGTTTCCTGTGAGGGTTAGGTTTAGGGGTAGGGGCAGGGTAGGGGGATAGAATGTACAGTTTGTTCAGTGTAAAATGCATTGAAGTCTATGGAAAGTCCCCACAATTCACAAAAACAAACATGTGTGTGTGTGTGTGTGTGTGTGTGTGTGTGTGTGTGTGTACTTGTTTATATTACATTGTGGGGACCAAATGTCCCCATGATGTAATATAAACCTGAGTTCACCTACATCGTGGGGACCAGCCAGCGGTCCCCACAATGTGTGTGTGTGTGTGTGTGTGTGTGTGCTCTCTGTCTGATGCCTGAGGTGCTTTTGCAGAGATGAAAGGCTTCTGATGAAGTGTGGATACTTGGGCCCGTGACAGCTGTATATTAATCTACAGAACTTCAGACAAAGCATTTTCTCTCTCCCATTCTCTCGCCTCTTTACCCTCTCATCTGAAAAACACTACAGACCCCAGGGTCCTCTGCATCCGCCTCGGCTACAGTACATGAAACAAAAATTGGTTTACTTTAAGGGCTTTAGCTTGTTTGAAGCCTCACCAGCTGCTTTACCTATCTTTTCTGACTTTTTTTCTCTTAATGTTGTACCATATTGTGACATGTAAGCAGAACATCAACACTTCAAACTAATAATTGAGAGATGAAACAGACACATTTTGGTTTATGAAAGCTTTCATTGGGCTAGGGAATATTACAAATATAACACAGGATTAACTCAATAAGAATTATACATGTTACTGAAAGAGCTTACAAATATATTTATTTGTTGAGTTATCAAATTAAAGCATCTTAATTTAAAACACCACAATATGTATTATATTTGTTTGTTCCAAGTAAAAATATTGTAATTACAAAGAAAGAGAAAAAATAAAAATTGCTGTGGAATTAAAAAAAAAAAAAATATATATATATATATATATATATATATATATATATATATATATATATATATATATATATATATATATATATATATATATATATATATATATATATATATATATATATGAAGGCATTGAAACAAACATAAAAAACGAGGGACAACAAACATCTTCACAGCATTGATTCGAGCCGGTAAAGTGAAATTCAGAAGGGACCATCAATCAAAATCCTCCTAAGTTCGGGACAACAAAGGAGTCCAATTTGCTTTAAATAGATCTACATATTTATGTGTAACATAATTCCATGTGTAACATGAATTCCAAGATATAAAAAACTGAATGAAACAATTTTAAAGGGAAGGCTACTTAGAGGAAAATTCTTTGCTAAAGCATTAATGGGAAATATTACACTTTTAGAGTTCAATTTATAACCAGAAATTTGACCGAAGAATTGAAGAGTGGCCAGGGCAGCAGGGATGGAAACAGACAAATTAGAAACATAAAGAATAAATCATCTGCATAAAAGGTAACTTTTAACTCAACAGAATTCCTAACAATGCCAGAAATGGTAGAGTTAGATTGAAGGGTGATAGAAAGAGGTTCAATGGCTAATGCAAATAAAAGAGGGCTTAAAGGACATCATTGTCTCGTAGAGCGATATAATCATAAATAATCAGATTGAAAGTTGTTTGTCCTTGCTGCAGCCAGTGGGGAAGAATAAAGCAACTTAATCCATGAAATAAATTTCTTTCCAAAACCAAACCTATCCAAAGTATAAAATAAATAGCTCCACTCCACTCTGTCAAACACTTTCTTAGCATCCAACAAAATCAAGCTTCCTCTGTATTAGCCTGAGAGGTGTTATAAATTGTATTAAAAAGCTGCCTAAGATTAGAGAATAAGTGACGAATCCGAGTAAAACCTGTTTGGTCTAACGAAATAATAGGCAGAAGAACATTTTCCAGTCTTAAAGCCAACAATTTTGATAACAGTTTGATATCAACATTTAGCAAACTTATTGGATGGTAGGAGGAACAGTCTAATGGGTCCTTATCTTTTTTCAAAAAGGGTCTAAGGGAGATGGCCCTTTTCGAATGATTCATTAAACATATCCAATAACAGAGGGGAAAGTTTTTGCCAAAACACTCTATAAAATTCCACCGGGTACCCATCTGGTCCTGGGCTTTTCCCAGACTGTAAGGAAGACACTGCTACATAAAGTTCTTCGATAGTAATTGGCTGATCCAGTTCCTCTGAAGATGATTGTTCAATGGAAGGCATAACTAAATTACTGAAAAAACATCAAAGCTACAGTTAGAAGATATTTCAGATGAGTACAAGGACAAAAACTCTTTGAATACAGAGTTAATCTGTAAAGGATTTGTAGTGATACCTGAGTTAGTTTGAATTTGATGAATTTGATTGGAGGAGGCTGCCTTGCGTAACTGGTGCGCAAGCAGACTAGCTTTATCACCATGTTCAAAGTAGGTAGACCTTGTTCTGAGCAGAAGTTCAGTTGTACGCTGAGTCATAAGAATATCAAACTCAGATTGCAAAGACAGGCGCTCTTTGTATATATCTGGGGACGGGGACTTGGCATACAAATTATCAAGCTGATAAATTTGCTTCGCCAATGTAGATAACTTTTCCGTTCTCAGTTTCCTCTCATATCCAGTATATGAAATTATTTAACCCCTAATTTAAGCTTTTAAACTTTCCCACAAAACAGCAGCAGAAATCTCTGGAGTTCAGATTTGGAAGAAGCCTGTTCTCGACCAAAAAATAATCAATATGTGTGAAAATGTGATGAACATGGGAGAAAAAAGAATATTGCTTACTAGAGGGGTTAAGAAGCATCAGAAACCGAGAATTCTTTCATAAATAATTTAATTTTGACAGAGGAGAAAAGTTAGAGGAGGAGCGATCCAGCTGTGGATTAAGACAGCAATTAAAGTCACCTCCAACTCTAACATTTCCAAACTATAACTTTGTGCAAGGCATTCATTCAAATAAACCAACAAAAATAAAAAAAATTGAGTACTGAGTTATGTAGTATTGAAGTTTCAATAAAGACTGAAATGGCTGCCACAGTCATAAATCATTGAAACTAAGGAAAAAGACTTGCATCGTGACTTGCCATTGTTGCTGAAAAGTTAGAACATTGTCACATTGGCAGCGCGCTGCCAAACAGCAAGTGTTCAGAAAAAGTGTTCAGAGACATACTGTAACAGGATAGGAAGGAAGATGACAGGGTCGGCTTTCACTACTGACTGCTTTTATTCAAATAAACAGGTGTGCAGACAGGCACAAAACGGTCACAAAATAACATGAATTCAAACATAACACAACAGAAATCCACGGAGTGCAGCAGTCAGTAGTCCTTCTCTCTCTCACACGCTCCTGTTTCTCCTGGCGTTGAATACCCTCTCCACGCCAATTACTGAAACAAGAGACAGGTGTTTGTTATCAGCGCTTAACCCCCTCATTTCAGCACGCATCTGAGGGCACTCCAACATGGACTATTGTTCACCTTAAACTACATTACCCATAACTCACCTCCTGGACTCATTATCCTCGTTTCATTGCACCCAGCTGTTTTGTGTTTGCTCATTAGTTTCTGTCTATTTAGTCTCAGTTGTTTCTGTCTTTGGTTGTGGTTTGTTAATGTATTGTTACGTGCACTTTTTGTATCTCTTTTTGTTTTTGTGGACTGTTTATATGGAGTTTGACCCTTGCCTGTTTTTGGACATACGACTTTGGATTTCCCAATAAATGCTGCGCTTGGATCTTACCATCTTGTTTGTGTGCAATCCGTGACACTGCTACATAGTTCTGCTGGATCTGAATCATCAATTTAAGAATAAAGAACAAGGAAATGAGAGCAGTTGAATGAAAAAAAAGAAGGTCCAGCAAGTGATACAAAGCAATGAGATAAAACTCACAAAACCTACAATAACATTGTAAGTCATATTTCACCCTAAAAAACAAACAAAAGAAATAAAGAAATTATTTTTTGCATGAAGAAAATGAGGTCTGTGTTTAAGACCATTTTCCCCACATTACACTAATGATAACATTTAAATTGTAAAGTATGGATACATCATTGTAGTATTTGTTATCAGGAATTATGTCTAAGCTTAAAATGTGTACATGTTCATAAATGTATTACAGTAATTAGAGTAAAATTGTCTAAAAGAAATTAATGGTAGGCAAAATATACATTTTCTTTTCTTTCTTTTTTTCTTTCTTTTTAAGGTGAAATATGACCTGGATATTTCTTTGTAAGATTCAGTCAATTATGAAGAGTAATTGACAGAAGGTGAAAACTTGGTGATTTAGGTCAGGTAGGCTACTTACCCAGCAGCACAATGGCTTTTCTGGGCATATTATTCCCATAATAAGTTTGTTTTTATGAAAAGACAATACAGTACTCGAGATATACTAACCAAAAAACAACTGGAATCTAATTAGATTAAATTGTGTAAATGTACAGGCACTGTTCATTGTGACATGGAATGTACAGGTGTTCATTCATGACAGTATGATGGAATGTGAATCCAGGTGTTGCCATGCATGGAGAATATGTATCATGTTTGACTTTCTTTTGTTAATGAAATTACATTAACTTGTGTAAATTTTCCATTATGTACCATAGTCTGAGGGTACCAATACTGCAAATTACAGCTGTAATTACAGATTTTAAGCTAATTACTCATTTTGCAGCTATAAGCCTATTATAAATGCTTAGTTCAATGTATGTATAACTTAAATCTATTAAATGCATGCACTATGGATTTAGATAAAGATAGACACACGCAAATACACAGAAATAACATTTTAAATCAGAGGTTTGTGATGGTTTTTCTTCTTAGCTTTTATTCAAAACACCAACTACATAAACTGAAATTTTATTAAAAACATCAAATGAAGAAAAGGCATGTGAGCCAATTATAAAAGTAAAATTCAATAATCAATATTTAAAAATGATTTTATTTATAACAATGTGTAATTACTGTCAAGAGATACATTTTCATAATCTAATTAATTACATAATGTGCTGATTAATTAATCACAATCGGTTTTGGCTGAGAAATTACCTTGCAAAAATAGATGTTCTGCTGTTGAATAGGAAATTATCAGTTGTATATAATAAAGAAGAGTGCTCAGAATTATATATTTTTTTAATTTCTAAATTTTATTTCTACAATTAATAAAAAAAAATACATAACATGGAAAAGTACATGTTTTAATTATTCGTTTTTGTATGGTAATGTAAAAAACAAAGTTCCAACTGTTCCTTACTTTTTTTTTTTTTTTTTTTCAGTATTAACAATACAATACAACAACATCTGTTTATGCCAGGGTTGATACACAAAATACACTACTAAAATAGACATACAAGACAAACAATAACCACAACATAAAATAGAAATAAAAATAAAAAGAGACCAAATTACATGAAAGGATGCAAATTACACATATTTAGAGAGTACAAGATCGGTCTTAATAGCCTTTCTATTTTTGAGACCTCTTACAGTGGTGTGATATTGTTTTAGCTCTATTAAAAGGTGTTCAAAATTTGGTTTGGACTCTGCCCATTTCTTCTTATGAATATGGAATTTTCCTAAGACTAAAAACAATTGGACAAAAAAAAAAAGAGAAATCCTTATCTGTTCCACCATCTTCAAAGTAAATAAACACATCTTTTCTCCTCAATGTTAAAGTTTGTCCAGTTTTACGTCTTATATAGTTTTCAACATCTCTCCAAAATATCATACTATACATACAATCATAAAACAGATGACAAATTGTTTCATCATAATTACCACAAAAGGTACAGGAATATTCAATGTCAATTTTAAATCTCTCTAAAGTTTTCTTTGCTGGGTATATTCTATGTACAATTTTATAAGACACCTCCTTTATTTTATTATTTAAGAGGAACTTGTCCCCAATTAACCACATTCTTTCCCATTTGATTTCTTCAAACTGAGAAGCCCAAAAGGATCTTGCTGCAGGAAGTGTTTTAGTGTACATTAGATTCCTAATGTATTTGTTTGGGCATTTTTTGGTAGTGATGTCAATGTCGCCAAGAAAAACTTCTTGTGTAGTCAAATAACTGCCACTTACAACAGTTGAGTTATATTTTAACATCTGAATGATATTTCTTGGTACAGCATCAAAAACGATAGCATACTCCTTAGGGGAGACAGGAAATTTTGCTTTTGAAAGAAACTCGTTGTATGTTAGTAACTGACCTTCTGTGTTCATGAGTTGTACAACTAATAGAATGTTGTTATCTACCCATCTTTGGTAATATATAGATTTATTTTTATATTGAATATTCCTGTTGTTCCAAATATAACAGTTTGTGGGAGAAACATTGTGTTTGTAGACCATTTTCCAGGCTAACAGGGCATGCTTGTGAAAGTTGGCCAACTTCACAGGTAACTTCTCAATTTTAAAATCACATTTCAACAACAAGTTTAATCCTCCCAGTGAATCAAAAATCTGTTTGGGAAAAGTGTTCCAAATGCTCCCTTCTTCCTTAATTAAATTACTTAACCATCTCACCAAAAAGGAATTACTTAAGGTTTCAAAAGTCAACACTTCAAGACCACCATCTTTCCTTAAGTTACATAAAATATCTTTACGTAAATAATGGGATCTATTCCTCCAAATGAAATTAAATAAGATCTTATCAAGTTTTTTATATACACTAGCTGGCATTCCCATGGATAATGATAGATAGACGGCACGTGATATCCCTTCTGCCTTAGACAATAAAACTCTCCCATTCAGTGACAGGTCCCTCATCAACCATATATTAAATCTTTTCCTTATTTTCTCTACTATGGGGTCAAAATTGAGATTACAACGCCTTTTTTCATTTTTATCAATGATAACCCCCAAGTATGTTATTGTATTTTTAACAGGAATACCACTTATGACTGATAAGTCACATTCCTTTAGTGACAGGGCAGATTTATCTAGATTCATTCTTAAACCGAGACTTCAGCGAATTTTGTGATAGAGTCAAATGCTTTTATAACCTCGTGCTTATTACGGAGAAATGATGCCGTGTCATCCGCTAACTGTGAACTTTTAAATTCTGTACCTAATGTCAATATACCTTGGAACTGGGCATTTTTAATATGTCTGGCCACGATTTGTGTAACAAGGAAAAAAAGAAAAGGGCTAAGGGGACATCCTTGTCGTATTCCACGCACTATCACAAATCTAGGAGTTGTGCCATGAGCAAGTTTAACTGAGTCGTTACATCCTCTGTATAGAGTCTGAATAGACTATAAAAATTGTTCTCCAAAACCAAAGCATTTGATCGTTTTTAACATAAATTGATGACTAACTGTGTCAAACGCTTTATAAAAATCGACAAATAGGACAAAACTATCATCTACTATGTATTCATTATAATCAATCATATCCAAAATCAAACGTATATTATTACCTATATTCCGGCCTGGCATAAAGCCTGATTGTTCTTCATCAATTGTATCATCTAACCCTGATTTTAATCTTTTAGCAAAAATTAATGCAAATATTTTAGCTTCATTATTCAATAAACTGATTGGTCTCCAATTTTCAATACTTAATTTATCTTTGTTAGGTTTGGGTATCAGTTTAATAAGTCCTTGTCGCATAGTTGGTGGGAGTTCCCCTTTCTTAATGGCTTCTTTATAAAACTTTAACTAGAAAAGGAGCTAACAATTGGTCAAAAACCTTGTAAAATTCACTTATTAGCCCATCATTCCCTGGCGATTTATTTTCTTTTAGAGAGGCAATACATTTGTGCACTTCTGATAAACAAATCTCTCTGTCACAAACCAATTTAAATCCATCGTCAATGACATCAATATAATTTTGTTTACTTTTTAGGAAGAGATCCATATTTCTTGCATTTTCGACATCAGTAGACTACAATCTTTGATAGAAATCAGCAACGAACTGTTCCTTACTACTGATTCCTACTTACTTTTTTTTTCTTTTTTGCTGTCTGTAACCACTTCGAGAAGCAAGATGGCGCCAAATAGCTATGGCAGACATAGTAAGGGTAAAATGGTAGTATGCTATGTTGAATTCAGCCAGAAAGCACAGCGTGATACCAGATACGAGAAATCATTGGGTTCCAGGATGAGAAGTAGATAGCATTGCAGGATGATAATCAGAACAATCAGCAAGTGTGAATTAAGGTAAAGTGGGCCACTTTTTATTGCACGTGTAACTTAACATACCCAGAAGTTTACCCAGAATTCTTTATTACCTTTATTAACTTGAAGGTTTAGTTGCTTAAATTCAGTTCATATAATTTGTCATTTGGCAGGTATATACCAATAAACAATATGAGGTCATGCATTCCAGACAAATGTATGTCTTTTTAGGTAAAGCAGGCCACTGCTGATTTATCATAATTAGAAATTAGAAAATCACCTTGTTTATTAACACATTATAAATTCATATTTAAGAAACCCAAGCACATAAAGGCTACAAGTAAAATTCATATATATTTGGCTGTTGTGAAAAAAAAAAAAAAAAAACATTTTATGTTGAAATTAAATTTGCAGTGTAACAGAAAGTGTAACAGAATATTTATGGAAATTAACACTGCAATATTAAAAATTTGACTATAACACATATGCAACACAAATAGGCTAACAAAAAAAAACTGAATTAGTGAAACAACTGAACTTTAATTGTAGAATTTCATATCATTTTTTCAATTTTCGAATCGAATTTTATCATTTAAAGGAAAATTGTGCCTTCAACAAGCACACCCCTCTGAAACTAACACACCCCTCCGTTAATTGTTTTTCTGATATTCCTCTGACCTTTTTTATTTTGTTATGTTTTTCCTAGGGTTGCCCCCTAGAAGAGGCTTAGTTGACCAAAAAAACAAAAACAAACAAACAAACAAAAATCGCTTGTGGCGAAGTCACACAGTCTGTCAGGGACTTATTGTTAACAGCGGGTTCTTGTGGTAATTACGTCGGGCAAGAAATCCAAATGTTCACCTATCATGCATCGACCTCAATAATGGCTTATCATTTGAAACATTTAATTAGTAGCAACTTTACATGGCAATTCGGTCTAACATTAACATACAGTGCATCCGGAAAGTATTCACAGCGCTTCACTTTTTCCACATTTTGTTATGTTACAACCTTATTTCAAAGGGATTTAATTCATTATTTTCCTCAAAATTCTACAAAAAATACCCCATAATGACAACATGAAAGAAGCTTGTTTGAAATCTTTGCAAATTTATTAAAAATAATAAAAAATAAAAAAATAAAAAACGGGGAAAAAAATCACATGTGCATAAGTATTAACTGCCTTTGCTCAATATTTTGTTGAAGCACCTTTGGCACCAATTACAGCCTCAAGTCTTTTTGAGTATGATGCTACATGCTTGGCACACCTATTTTTGGGCAGTTTCTCCCATTCTTCTTTGCAGAGCCTCAGGTTGGATGGGGAGTGTCAGAGCACAGCCATTTTCAGATCTCTCCAGAGATGTTCAGTCTGGGCTCTGGCTGGGCCACTCAAGGATATTCACAGAATTGTCCTGTAGCCACTCATTTGTTATCTTGGCTGTGTGCTTATGGTCGTTGACCTTTGGGAAAATGAACCTTCACTCCAGTCTGAGGTCCAGAGCGCTCTGGAGAAGGTTTTCATCAAGGATGTCTCTGTACATTGCAGCATTCATCTTTCGATCCTGACTAGTTTCCCAGTTCCTGCCACTGAAACACATCCCCACAGCATGAGGCTGCTACCACCATGCTTCACTGTAGGGATGGTATTGGCCGGGTGATGAGCAGTGCCTGGTATCCTCCAGACATGATGCTTGCTATTCAGGCCAAAGAGTTCAATCTTTGTTTCATCAGACCAGAGAATTATGTTTCTCATGGTCTGAGAGTCCTCCAGGCAGGCTGCCATGTGCCTTTTACTGAGGAGTGGCTTCCGTCTGGCCACTCTACAATACAGGCCTGATTGGTGGAGTTCTGCAGAGATGGTTGTTCTTCTGGAAGGTTCTCCTCTCTCCACAGAGAAATGCTGGAGCTCTGGACCATCGGGTTCTTGGTCACCTCCCTGTCTAAGGCCCTCCTCCTCTGATTGCTTAGTTTGGCCGGGCAGCTTACTCTAGGAAGACTCCTTCCAAATTTCTTCCATTTACGGATGACGGAGGCCACTATGCTCATTGGGACCTTCAATGCTGAAGAAATTTTTCTCTATCATTCACCAGATCTGTGTCTTGATACAATCCTGTCACAGAGGTCTACAGACAATTCCTTGGACTTCATGGCTTGGTTTGTGCTCTGACATGCACTGTTAAAGGGATAGTTCACCCAAAAATGAAAATTTGATGTTTATCTGCTTACCCCCAGGGCATCCAAGATGTAGGTGACTAGGTGTTTCTTCAGTAGAACACAAATGACGATTTTTAACTCGAACCGTTGTCTTCTGTCAGTCTTATAATGCGTGTCAATGGTAACACAATTTATAAGAGTCAAAAAATATTAATAGACAAATTCAAATTAAACCCTGCGGCTCGTGATGACACATTGATGTCCTAAGACACAAAACTATCAGTTTGTGTGAGAAACCGAACATTATTTATATCTTTTACCTCTATATCAGTGGTTCTTATTAATGAGTGAAATTATTAATTCTTAATGAGTGGGATTTTATTTACTCCACTAGGTGGCAGTAATGGATATTATAGCAGCATTATCAACTTCATCTTTACTGCTGACACTCAAAAACAAAAAACAAACAAAACAAAAACTAAATACTAAACTAAAACTAAATAATTAAAATGTCTCCTTGCTATTTTCTCCAACACATTCATAATCATTACTTTTGCTGGTGCTTTGCGGCAAGATTTATGTGTGCGCTTAAGTGTGGAATAGGCTATATCAGAATAGGCAATATAACGCCTATAGACAATGTGAAGCTGACGTCATGCTGTGTTGAGTTTTGGGTGACTGTATTGTTTAGACGCCTTTTTAGGAGGATTGCGCTGGCTTAATGTTAGTGAGTTTAGTTCTGATTTTCTGTCTCGAAAAAATGTCAGCATCCAGCATGCAACCTGGCATGATATAGCTTCACATTCTCTCTCTATATATTAATAGACATTGTAAATAACTCAAAACTGTTATCAAAATGGTTAAAGATGACTCATTATGCTAATCTTAACATTTTTAGCTGCATTTAATTACATTTGTAGTTCTCAGGGTACTGGTGTGACGACACACAAGCATGTGCTGCTACAAAGTCTTTAATCCAAACACAGGAGATAGGAGAATCTAACGCATACTCTTAATCAGCACTTCTCAAAGTCCGGACCCTCCTCCGTTTCGTATTTCAACAGCAGTAACTGTGTGTAAGGGATTAAAAGTCTGGATTTCCTACTTTGATAAACGCGTGTCAAAATCATTTGTTTAGTGTTTTTTATCTTTTTGGAGATGGTCCGAAATTAAAGGGAAGGCGAGATAATTAAAGTTTTCCTCCGTGATTCAGTTGCCATGACATTCAGTGAGCATATACTTTTGACATAATTGGGCGCGAGTCGCGCGACCGACACTTTAAGCGTTTGAATGGGTGTGGAGCAGTGGTTCTCAACCTGCGGCCCGTCACGAATGTAAATGCGGCCCGCGATATGCCGACCACAAAAAAAAAAATAAAAATAAAAAAAATATAGCATACAATTTATTTTTGTTTTAAAATTTAAATTAAAGTGAATTAAATAAAATTATTTAAAAATATCTCGGTGCATTAAATCATTAACTAGATTAACGATCGGTCTATCAACAAATTAAACTCACTCATACTGTCAAAAAATACTAAAACGTCATTCGAATTTGACAAATAATCTATTTTCTTGTCCCTAATAATCAACACAATGCAAATGAAACTGCAATATGAACTGCAGCAGTGCTAAACTGCTCACAGCATCATATAATTAACAACACAAAATGTATGAATCAAACTCACAAGACTGCCGACAGTTTCTTTTCCACGCATCATTTTATTATATCCATGTACAGTCAAATCATATAAAACAGTGAAATCGCTCCGGAACTATTCCTGTCTGTCTTGCCTGCACTCAAGACGGTGACGTGAGCTCCAGAGAGCTCCACTCTTATTGGTTGTCGCTCGCGAAATTCGCTCCTGATTTGCATAAAGTTTAAATATCTGAACTTTTGTCGCCTGTCTCCCGTCGCTTGACACGCCTACATTCTGTCGCCAACGGTCACTGTCGCTCTTGTCGCCGGAAGTCGCCAGCACTCCATTGAAATGAATGGATCCTGTCGCTTTGTCGCTGGCGGTGTGAACGGGGCTTTAGTGGATTCATTATGTCGGACTCACCGCAGGTAACTCATAATCTGCAGTTGTTACTCCTGTCTCCTGACAAAAAACATTGCATGCGGCACCTGTGGAGTGTGGAAAGTTACTGGAGCGTGCAGCCGCGCTCGTCTCTCACAAGGAATGTCACGGCAGTGATTGAAAAGCCAGAGGGCCAATCGTTTACGCGATGATCGCGTAAACGATTGATGATGTTTTTAAGGCCCTACCTTGAAAACTTGAAAGGAAAAATATTATTCCTTTCAGTGCACCTAATAAATAGTCTTTTATCAGTTAGTAAAGACAGTTTCAAGTAATATTGCAAAAATGTATAAAAAAAAAACATCCTCTGTGGCACATTTAATTTTATAAATTTAAGCCTCAAAATGGTCAAATTAGTTATTAAAGGAGAAAAACTAAATGTGGAACATAAAATGAAGGAACACATGCAAACAAGAAGAGTCGCAGCATCAGCAGTAAAGGTAAGAAGAATGGAAGAATCAGTTTGCTGTTAAATACTATGAATTCGATGTGTTTGTTTGATGTATTTAAAATCAGTAAAAATAACCGCATCAGTGCACCCGCGGCTGGAATGAGCCCAACATTGCGACATGATAGAATGCTTGATATCATCAGAGATTGTAGCCTACAGTGCGCTCAGTGTTGTTTGTAAAAAGAGCTGAGTAACAGCTTATTAAGGCGTTTATGTGATTGTTTGGTGACTATTGCGATGCTGTTGAAGAGAGTCATTAAGTCATACAGAATTAAATAGCAACTTAAAGTGATTGTATATACAGTTTGTGTGTTCATTGAGCATTACTGATAATTATTGTTGTACATATTTTTAAAACATATTAAACGGCAATATTATGTATCTCGACTTTATATCCCCCACTGAAGTATAGCCTATTGGGAATTTTTTTAAATTAATTAATTATATAAATAATGTTCGTTGTACGTGATACGATCGGGGAAATTGCTGAATGAGTAGCTGTGTAGCCTTTACTGTATGACAGCTGGTGATATAAATCCACCTGCCAGTAAATACGAGCAACTGTCTGAGTGGCCGTATAAGCTACAAACCAGTAGAAAATAATTTCTTTGTAGATTATACAACAGCAGGTTGGAAAACAGAAAAGGTAAGAAGCGATATTTGAGAAAAAGCATATCAATCTAATAGCCGTAGACGCACAGCGGAACTAACTTTACCCGTCGTCATGTGATTTCCGATTCTTGTGAAAAAGGTCTATTGTATTGTTCTCACAGACACGTCAGGTTCCACCTCCTTCCAATACCCACGCACTCAATCACCAGTGTTACGTCCAAGGACGTATGTTTTTGTTTTGTTTTGTTTTTTTCTCTCCTTCCATAAACAGGAAGTAATGGCTGTCACCTGGCTCCAATGATCAATAATTGGTTATCCGATGTGATTGGAGGAGGAGAGGGAGCTGTGGGGGATTTAAGCAGTACCAGTGCACAGAGCTGGGTGTGTGTGTGTGGAGGCTGCATCGTGAGGCTTCTTTTTCCAACCCAGAAAGCCTTGTTAGTTGTTTTTGATTTATATCTTGTTGATGGAATTGTTTTTCTTTCCCTTTAGTGTCATTGTGTTGAGACTTTTTGTTGTACTTTGGTGCTACTAGAAAACCCTTATGTTTTGTAAGTTCTTTTCTTTTGTATATATTTTTGTTATTGTTTTCCTTTACCTAAGTTTATCTTGTCAATTATTTGGGGAAGGGTGAGTAGAGAGGTGGGTGCCATTTTCTTTATATCTTGTTTTCTCTTGTTTAAGCTAGTTAGGGAGTTAGCGTATTATTGTATTTTGGTTTCTTTTCTTTTGTAGATTAGTTAGTTTCTTCCTAAATAGTTAGAGGGTTTATGTTTGTTATTTTGGCCTTGCCCCCTCTTGAAGCTTTAATCCTCCCACACTTGTATAATAAATGAACTTGTTTTTGATATTGAGTTGCCTTTGGTCTTTGTTAAAGCCCTTGGGTTGGGAATTGCACCTTGCTGCCTCCACACATCACACCATATTTATTCTGTTACTCGTCCCCTAAACCCTAGACTAGCTGGGGACGTAACACCAGAGTTCTAATCACCGCCACCTGCACTTCATCAGCACCGCAATCACCTCCACCTCAATAGCCCCACACTCACACACAGTCACCGTCCGGTCTCATTCGTACCAAAGCTCCATGTATACTTACCTCAAGGACTCCAATCTTCTACTTACCTGCTTCCAACGTCTCCAGTGTCTCCAGTCTTCCCCGTGTGCTGATCCTACTGTGTGTGAGTGTTCCCAGTCTCCAGTCTCCAGCCTGCTTCTTCATTTTCCATCTGCAATCATCAAAAGGACAATATCACTACTTCTATCTATTCATCAGACTCCTACTATTGCCATATACTCACCATATCTCTCTGCTGATATCAATAATCAACTGTACTTGCTTTTACATCTGCCTCCATGCCGTCTCTGTTGTAACAGAAGACCGGACCATACCAACAGGATATCAGGATGAGTTCCCAAGACCCATTTCAAGATCTCTGCATGCCCAATTCGTCCTCCTCGACCATTGGTGAGTGCCATCATTCCCTCCATTAAGAAGATGAAACCACTCACAACTATTGTAAACCTTACTGCTGTTAATGTATCTATTCCAGTGGTGGCGCTCCTCGACTCAGGGTCAGCAGGAAACTTAATTTCAGGCTCCCTCTGCCGATACCTCAAACTCAAAACCTCGCCCTCTCCGACCATCTATCAAGTCCACTCCATCACGGGCAAACCCCTGAGCAGGAAGAGAATCAGCCATTGTGTGCGACACCTTTAACTTCGTGTGGGAATACTACACGTTGAAGACATCCATTTGCTGGTTCTGGAGGATTCCACCACTGACGTGGTTCTAGGGCGCCCATGGATTGAACAACACAGCCCCACCATCTCCTGGCGCACGGGCGAGATCCTGAAGTGGGGCGAATGCTGTTTTTCCAGTTGTTTCTCCGAACTTCCAGTTCCCAAGTCTCCAAGCTCGAAGAAGATCTCCATCTGTACTACTTCCATTGAAAGTCCCCTTGAGAAACACTCCACCGATATTCCATCCTGTTACGCCCCCTTCAGCGACGTCTTCTGCCCACAACGCGCCTCCAAGCTTCCTCTACGCCTCCAAGCTTCCCGGCCATGGGACTGTGCTATAGATCTGTTACCGGGTGGACCAGTGCCTAGGGGAAGGATCTACCCCATGGAAGAATACATCGAAGAGGCCCTTAACAAAGGTTATATACACCCGTCTACTTCCCCTGCAGCCTCAAGTTTGTGGCCCTGCATAGATTATCGCTCCCTTAATAAAATAACAGTCAAGTGCCGGTATCCACTTCCCCTCGTCCCAGCGGCCCTGGAACATCTCCGTGGTGCCACTGTGTTCACTAAGCTGGACCTCCGCAGCGCGTACACCTCATCCAGATACGCGAGGGGGACAAGTGGAAGACTGCCTTCGTCATGCCCACCGGCCATTATGAATATTTGGTCATGCCCTATGGACTTGTCAACGCCCCCTCCGTATTCCAGGATTTCATACATGAGGTGCTCCGGGAGTTCCTCCACAAGTTTGTACTCGTGTACATTGATTTACTCCCGGAGCCTGGCCGAACATCGCAACCACGTTGCGGAGGTCCTCCAGCGCTTACGGCAGTACCATTTTTTCCTCAAGGCAGAGAAGTGTTCCTTCCTCGTCCACCCGAACCCTGACCTGCCCTTTGTCGTCGAGGTGGACGCTTCCACCACAGGAGTGGGAGCGATACTATCACAGCAGCAGGGGAATCCAAGTAGACTCCATCCATGTGCCTTCTTCTCCCGCAAAATCAACCCAGCGGAGGTCAACTATGACATCGGTGACCGCGAGCTCCTGGCTGTCAAGCTAGCGCTGGCCCTCCTCCAATGCCTCCTCCTACACTCTGCTGGGTTGTCCCCAGGGCCTTCAGTACATCACCTGGACACGTCGCACTCCACTGGTACACTCTGCTCACTCATCACTTGGCACTGGTCACCCGGGGGTCAATGAGACCCTCTCGCTGCTAAAGGAGCGCTTCTGGTGGCCCAATATGGCCAGGGATGTCAGAAGATACGTGCAGGGCTGCAGGGAGTGCGCCATCTCCAAGAGCCCTCGTCACCTGCCAGCCGGCAAGCTCTCTCCGCTGCCCGTTCCTGAGCGACCATGGTCACACCTGGGGGTTGACTTTATCACGGATCTCCCGGCATCAGATGGTAACACCTGTGTGCTAGTAGTAGTAGACCGATTCTCCAAGGCCTGCCGTCTCATCCCCCTGAGAGGTCTACCTACCGCCTTAACCACAGCTGAGCTCATGTTCAACCACGTCTTCCGATATTATGGAATCCCCGAAGACACCGTATCAATACCAACGCACTCAATCACCGGAGTTCTATTCACCGCCACCTGCACGTCATCAGCACTGCAATCACCTCCACATCAACAGCTCCATACTCACACACAGTCACCGTCCGGTCTCGTTCGTACCAAAGCTCCATGTGTACTTACCTCAAGGACTCCAATCTTCTACTTACCTGCTTCCAACGTCTCCAGTGTCTCCAGTCTTCCCCGTGTGCTGATCCTACTGTGTGTGAGTGTTCCCAGTCTCCAGCCTGCTTCTTCATATTCCATCTGCAATCATCAAAAGGACAGTATCACTACTTCTATCTATTCATCAGACTCCTACTATTGCCATATACTCACCATATCTCTCTGCTGATATCAATAATCAACTGTACTTGCTTTTACATCTGCCTCCATGCCGTCTCTGTTGTAACAATTGTTAGGATTAGTTTAGATCAACGGTTTTGATTATTTGTATAGGGTGAGCAGGAGTGACACAGGAACTGCAGAGAGCTTCCTGATCAGCTACAGAAAGAGGAGTGGACCGTGAACTACTGTTTAAATCCTCTGATCCGCTCTGTGTGGACGTTGGAGGAGCTGATGGGCCAGAGAAAGGAGCAAAATATGTAGTTTCTATACTAATTACAAATATAAACTTTACATTCTAAAACTTGATCACTGTAGCACAGAAAGCACATTCACTTATCTGGAAATAGTAATGAAATTACTCTTATTTTTATATTACCATTACAATAGTCCCTTTTATATGTACTGTTCTCATAAAAATGTAGCATTTATACCTAACTGTAATGAAGCGGGACTCAGGCAGAGATCCATGTGCAAGCTTTTATTCAAAGTGAGCATAGTCGTACAGGCTGGGTCGATCAGGGGCAAACAGGAACAGCAAGGAACAGGCGGAGTCGTAGTCAGAGTACAGGCAGAAGTTCAAGGACAGGCAGATATCATTCACAGGACAGCAGACAAGGCAAGGGTCAGGACAGGCAGCAATGGGTTAATAAACAGGTACAGGCAGGAACGGTAACAACAAACAGGCAGACAGGATATAACGCTCGGAAATGTCACACAGGGTAAACAAGACTTCGCAAACTGGTGGTGTGAGTCCTTTATATTCCTGATAATGAGCTGCAGCTGGGTGTGGTGATCAGTGTGGTGTGCTAGGGTGGATGTGGCAACAGGTGATAGGTGGAGTGAGTGCATGTGATTGACAGGGGGGATGATGGGAAATGTAGTCCAGAACTGACAGGATTCGTGACACTAACAGACAATAAAATGCATATTCAGTGTAGCCAAATGTATTTTAGTCATAATTATTGCAACTTTCTGTTGCGCTTATGCACATTGGCGCTCATTCAGTGAAGTTTAAAACATGTTCATGTTCAAACAAGAAAAGTAAAGAAAAAAACATGCCTAACATACCTGTAACGAAGCACGACTCAGGCAGGGATCCATTTGCAGTGCTTTATTAAAAGTGAGCGTGGTCGTACAGGCAAGGTCAAAACAGGAACTAACAGGAACAGCAAGGGACAGGCAGAATTGTAGTCAGGATACAGGCAATGTCCAGGACAAGTAGATATCATTCACTGGTCAGGATACAATAAACAGTCCAAAAGCAGGTGGCGGAGGATCGTACATGGGTAACAGACGGGATCGGTAACAGACAGGCAGACAGGATAATAACGATCAGAATTGTACAGCAGGTGAAACAAGACTTCGCAATGAGGTGATGTGTGTGTGAGTCTTAAATAGTCCAGATAATGAGCTTAGCTGTATGTGGCAATGGGTGATTGGTGTGGAGTGTGTGCATGTGACTGACTCATTCAGGATTTTTCTGGAAAGAAATAAAGCTGCTATTATTTATAATATAGGTTATTACATATTATGTGTGCTCCGCCCAGTGCAACCACATTTTTATTTATTATAAACAGAGATTAAAATGTACAAACACGTTCAGGAGAATATTAAAGAGTATCAACAGAAACGTTCACATGTAACAAACAGGAGAAAAAAATAAAGACAAATAAAAACCTACATCCACATAAAGCGTAAATGTAAACAAAATAAACAAATTATTGAAAATAAAACATTTTAAAACAATTTTAAAAATATAATTTTATTTTTACATGTAATGTGTATTAATACTGTTTATTAATACTAATTAATAAACAGAAACATTAGTAAGTAGAGGAAAGCAAACTAAGCCATATCAAAATAATCATTACTGAAGTTCTCATATTGTTTCAAGAATTTGTTATATTTTTTATGACTAGTGTGGGATTACACATTTATAAAATGTTATATCTAGGTTCCAATGTAATAGTTATATATAAATTGAAAACTTTATGTACATTGTGTTTTACATTTTGATAAAAAGATAACGGCGTTCTAAGGAGATCAAGTCAGGCAGCCCAGGTGTCTGAGACATTAACCTTTTGTCTTTATGCACTTCCTGACCATTTGGCATGACAAGCTCAAGACATAGCTGTGCCTTTATCTCTATGATAATGTAAAGGTATGGGTGATACTGTCAGACTGATTGGATTAGCACCTATGCATTTGAATGACACTGTTATGCTGATTAGATCAGGGCTGGGCTAAATAATAATAAAAATAAAAAACTTGGCAAAAAATAGGGGGTTTAAAACTAAATGTTTAAATAAGTTAGACCAAAACTTCTGAATGAATTCACAAGAAAAATGTATTAATGTATTAAATGTATAATTTATTCCTCTAAACCAAGCAGCTAAAAAGGAGATTTGTCCCTAACAGTCCACAGTTCTGTCATGACAACTCTTGGAATTTTGGGATGGTAATTGAGATTGGGATGGTAATGGATATGACAATGTTAATGTAGTTGGTCATATCTCTTAAGGCAGGAACACACCAAGCCGACAATCGGTCGTCTGCCAGTTTTTGTTCATCGGTTGACTAAGTTTTCTCAGTGTGTTCCGCACCGTGCTACTTGGCCGTCGGCTGTCTAACGTTGGTTTGGTGTGTCAGGCCAACTTTGGGCACAGACGCTGCCGACGTGAGCCAACCCCACAGTCTGCTTTTGTCGCCACTAGTTCGCCGGTGTCAGCTTGGTGTGTTCCGGCCTTTATAAGCCAATTTAAAGTATTTATAGTATTATAAAAGAAATAAGTACTTCAAGTCCACCATCTCTTGTGCTGTTGGAAATCACTGCTTTTCTTAATCCGGCCAGAAAAATCAAACTGTTGTCTAGATGCTAAATTATTTGTCAAATAAATATCTAAATATTTTACTGTGTCTGTAACTGGAATACCTTCAATTAAAGTGTCATCACATTAAAGTAGTGGCATTATCTCACACTTGAAAACTGTTAACCAACTGAATGGCTGTGGAACCCTATCCCTACCCCTAAACATAAGTTATCCCTAAAATCAGAGGGAAATGGTAGGTGAATAACACTGATGTAGAAGCACTTAACTTTGGTTGTAAGCTTAAACTTGACATAAACTGTAAACTTGTCCCTCATATCTGATTGGTTGATTGGAATGCTGTTTCAGGATCAATAAAGATGTTGATCCAGGAACATGTTGCACTTGTTCAGGTGAAATCAGGTTCACCACTCTGGTCTAGACCGCTGGTTATCGCATACAGATAAAAGAAAATTTTTTATTGCTCATTATTATATTGTGAGTCATAATTACGATAAAGTTTCTTACTGTTGTGACATTCTAATCATAATTATGAGAATTTTTCATATATTGAAAAATACAGTGGCAAGAAAAAGTATGTGAACCACTTGCAGAATCTGTGAAAATGTGAATAATTATAATAAAATAAGAGAGATCATACAAAATACATGTTATTTTGTATTTAGTACAGTCCTGAGTAAGATATTTTATATAAAAGATGTTTGCATTTAGTTCACAAGACGAAAAAAAAAAAAAAAAAAAGAAGCTGAATTTATTAAAATGGCCCCATTCAAAAGTTTGTGAACCATTGATTCTCAATACTGTGTGTGGTTACCTGATGATCCACGAAATTAAAGAAACTGAGCTCTGTTCTTTAGAAAAATCCTCCAGGTCTTGCAGAAATTTCAGTTTTCAAGCATTTTTTTGCATATTTTAACCCTTTCCAGCAGTGACTGAATGATTTTGACATCCGTCTTTTCACAATGAGGATGGTTGATGGACTCAAACTCAACTATTTTAAGGATTTCCTGGTAAAGAATCTCAGCACATCATGCCACCCAAGAAGGACCAAGGCAGCAACCAAAGTAATGGTGAGGAGTTGGTGTGGCTTTCACAGTTAAAGGATTTAATGAGTCAACAAAGGGATCTGTTTATGCAACTTCTACAGCAGCAAGAAAGCAACTTTAAGACTTTTGTGGAGTTAATTGTGAACAATGCGAACACTCGGATTGACAAATTGATCAAGGAGACACAGGAGCTGAGAAGCAGCTTGCAATTCTCCCAGAAGGACATTGATGATCTAATAAAGAAAAATGATAAAATTGAGTCAGAAAGATTAATTGCTTGTGATGAAACCAAAATAATGCAGGGGAAATTGGCAGAAATGTCTGAGAAAGCGGATTATTTGGAGGGTCAAATAAGAAGGAATAACCTTGTTGTGGCTGGCATTCCTGAGACCCAGAATGAAAGATGGAAAGAGGTTGAGGACAAAGTCAAGTAAGTGATAAAGGAGAAACTTCACCTGGACAGTAGTCAGATGAATGTGCACATAGGACTGGCAATCCATCCGGATATTCTGGAAAGAGACCTAGGCCTATCATGGTCAAATTCCTCATATATAAAGATAAAATGGCTGTTCTGGGAAAGACTAAGGACCTGAAAGGCACCAACATCTATGTGAATGAGGACTAAACCGAAGCCGTCAGGCAAAAGCATAAGGAACTTATTCCAGCCATGAAAGCTGCCAGAGAACGAGGAGACATAGCCTATATCCGACATGACAAGCTTATTGTCCATCACCCTGCCCGAAAGCATAAGGATGGGAAAGGAACTAACAGCCAGGAGTTGGAGTTAAGAGCTGAAGTGAGAGACTAGTGCTCTGGCTTCCTTAACTTGAGCTCATATAGACTGAACTGATTTTAAGGAAAACTAATAATTATGGATAGTAGGCCTATTGATGGTAAGCAGCTCCTTTCTGTTTCAAAGGGTCTTGTCTTGGCTCATTTGAATGTCTGCAGCATCAGAAATAAGGTATTTGAACTTAATTGTCTAACTACAGAAAACACCATTCATATCTTGGCAGTATCAGAGACTCATCTGGATGCTACTGTTCTTGACACAGAGATTTCTATTGATGGCTATAATATTTTTAGGTGGGACAGGAATAAACATGGGGGTGGCATAGCATTATATATCAGAGATAACTTTCCGGCAGTACTGTGTTCTGAGTTTATCTCAGATGGTTTAGAATCATTATGGGTTAAAGTGCATCTTCCTCACCTAAAGCCGGTGCTAATAGGTTTGTGTTATAGACCTCCTGGGACTGATGTGCAATACCTGAATGATTTATGTGTGTTAATTGACAGAGTTACAGATGTGAATAGTGATATTTTTTTACTTGGGGATATGAACATTGACTGGTTTGCGAATCAATTTCCAATGAAACAAAAGTTAGTTTCATTGATCGCTGCTTGTAATCTGTCTCAGATGATCTCTCAATCAGTCTTTACTTTAATTAGTCTTTACTAACAGTGCTGGACATACTTCTGCCACTTGCATAGACCATATTTATACAAATATTCCTAAATGTTGCACTAAACCAGTTTCTAGATCTGTGGGTTTTAGTGACCATAATATTATAGCAATTACCAGAAAAAACTGGTGCTGTATTACTTGATTTTAGTGCGGCATTTGACGCCATAGATCACAATCTACTCATTGGTAATGCTATGGATTTAGTCCAACTGCCATCGATTTTATGAAGAGTTATCTCACATGTAGGACGCAGCGGGTTTATTACACTGGCAGCTGGTCTCACTCTGAGGTCTTGAACTGTGGGGTTCCGCAAGGGAGCTGCCTGGGACCACTTTTAAATGCCATCTTCACAAATGATTTACCATCTGTTTTGTGTAAAGCAACTGTACAAATGCTGATGATTCTACATTGTATTATGCTGCAAAAACTGTCAGTGAACTATGGATTATGTTTTATGGATTATGTTTTATCAGCTGAGTTAAATATGGTTTCTGATTGGATAAAACAGAATAAGTTGGTGCTGAATATCTCAAAAACTATATCAATTATTTTGGGATCGAATCACAAATTGTCATTAATACCAAAGATGAGTTTGAACTTGTTTGAGGAAGCTATAGAACAGGTAGATAAAGTAAAATTACTGGGCACAATAGTGGATAGTAAGCTGTCTTGGGTAGAACATATTGATAGTGAAGAAGATGGGTAGTGGTATCGCTATGGTGAGGAAATGTCTGTCTTATTGTGGAGCAGGTGGCTAAATCTTTAATTTTATGTCATTTGGATTATTGTGCCCCCGTATGGTCATCTATATCTAAAGGTCAACTAAAGAAATTACAAACGGCCCAAAAAAGAGCTGCCAGGTTAGTATTACATTGTCCCATTAGAACAAACACTAGTACTGTCAGCTCTCATGGTTAACGGAGGAGAAAAGGCTGGTTTTTAATACAATTAAGTTTTTTAGAAACATTCTTCTCAACCAGTTTTTTTATATAACCAAATTGTTGGCTGTGATCAGGTACATTCTCATGTGACTAGGTCTGTGGATGATGGCCAGATGATGTTACCACAGCCAAAATCAAATGCTTTAAAGAGAACTGTTATTTATCGTGCCATCAATCATTGGAATAATTGTCCATTGAATATATGTAAAATGAATGGCAAAGACTCTTTTAGGTACCACCTGAGAATGCACTACTTTAATCTGTGAGTAAGGAAAGGACACATTTATTTTATGAATGTAATATTGTAATTATTTATTCAGACTAATTTATGATGATGTGTATTGATGTATATAATGTTATAGTGCTATACTGTTTTCATATTAACATTGTTATGTGATTTCTTTTTGTTGTGGACCCCAGGAAGACTAGCTCGTTCACTTTGGTGACAGCTAATGGGGATCCTTTTTACAATAAACAATAAACAATAAACATGTGATAAGATATGGTATTGCACGCGTATAACTATATTGAACATATACTTACACCTGCAATATATACACATATCTGAAAATATATAATGTAATGAATTTATTGTATTATATAATTATTTACATTATTATGTTTAATATTTTCACATATAGTTAGTTAACAATAGCACAAGCGTACCTGCATGTACTGAAGTATTTATCAAAAAGGCTATTACTTATTATATAACGTAACACATTGTTTTAATGATAGCTGGCCAATCATCAACCTAACCACAGGCTCTACTCTTCAGCACAATGGTAACCCCAAAAACTCAGATATACCAGAAACCCTTTTAAATCCCAAAATAATAGAACATTAAAAACTAACAGATCTCACCCTATATTAATATTGAGAAAAACACATGAAATTACACAAAATTTTAACATTTACTCTACTTAACAGTCAAAAGCTGGGAACTAGAAATCTGCTGTAACTCATTCCATGAATGTGTGCATATGTGTATATTCCCATAGTTTCTCATCATTATGACTTACAGAATATTTTACATTACTTACATACTAATTGGTCACATTTTACATTAGGCTACTTTTTTTTTTTTTACAGAATCAGCTGTGGCAGAAAAGGGTTCCTTACCATTTCTTACAACCAGGGCTTCTTTACAATATTTTTTAGTTTTATATATATATATATATATATATATATATATATATATATATATATATATATATATATATATATATATATATATATATATATATATAATACAGAATCAACTGTGGCGGAAAAGGGCTTCCTTACAAACCGGACACATGGTCTATATAGATTAGCGCGGCGCCCATGAAACAATTGGGTGTTATTTCACGGCAGAACGCAACGTCATCGCGCTTGGCTAGGGAAGTTTAAAGAGGCGCTGTTTAGAAAGCCAGCGGAGTTTCACTTGAATACCCGGCTCTTCAACGGCTATTCAATATGCTATTGCGGTAGTTGACGCCCAACTTTCAGTTTCGTTTTTAGTAAGACTAGTTCCCACGGACAGCGAGCTTTGTGGATCTCGATCACATAGTTTCAGTGTCGGAAAAATCTCTGCGCGGTGGCATTTTAATAGTGATTACGTGCGTCTCTTTCTGATCTGTTATTAATGTGTGAATGTGTTTTCAGCTATAAGATGAAGCCTGTGATGTGGGCTTTTGTAGCGGCCGTGATCGCGCTGCAGCGTGCCGAATGTTTAAAGAGGACATATTATATAGGAATACGAGAGGAAAACTGGGATTACGCGCCCAGCAGAAGGAACCTGATCAACAACCGAAGCACTGACCAAGAGTAAGATTGTGTGTTTTACAAACGGACACAAATGACACATATCTATTTACCAGTAATAGTGAAACAGGACAGTAATTGTTCACATTTTAGCCTACATGACGTTTTCTACATATTAATAATGGCTACTAAAAATCAACACGTAGGCTATTTTATATGTTAATAAAACCGTGCATGGTGTTGTATGTATACAGATTCTGATAGCATGGATCCTGAACTGTACACAGTAGGTCTAATAATAGTAGTTAACCTAAATGTAGATATTTTCATTTAAACTAAACAACTTACTTTCGATTTCACATCTCTTTACAGATACGCATCTGTTTTTCTGTCAAATGGCCCTACCCGAATAGGGAGTGTTTACAAAAAGGCTGTGTACAGACAGTACACAGATGACTCTTATTCCAAAGAAATACCTAAACCTGAGTGGCTTGGCTTCCTTGGACCTATTTTACGGGCTGAGGTCGGTGATGTCATGGTGGTACACATGAAGAACTTTGCAAGCCGGCCTTATTCGCTTCACCCACATGGAGTGTTCTATAAGAAGGATTCAGAAGGTTGGAGCTTACAGTTCATTATCTCTCTCTATCAGTTTCCTTATTTAGTGTTTCATCATCCATTTCCTTCTGCTTTTCTTGCTTTTTTTGTTTATCTTTAAGTCAGGACAGCAATAGAGTCTCTTGACACACATTCCATAAACCAATAACAGAGCAATAAAAAAAAAAAAAAAAATGCAGCAAAGTGTCAAAATGCAAGTTCTTATTCAGCAGTTCAAAGGGCAACACACAGAAATGACTTGAGACACATTGAATCTTTATAATAACAGCTTCTTGAAGCAACCACTTTCATAGTTAAAACAGGAAACCGTTAAAAGATGTGCTAAGATATCAAAAATATATTTTTTTTAATGCTGCATTTTTCTCTGTCTGTCAATGATGAAGTATGTAATGGAATGTCCCTTGCAAGTGTACATTATGCAAATGCTTTTTAAACATGTCAGTATGCAAACAAACTCTTTTATATAATTGAATAACCTTGGTACATGTTTGTTTCTATCCAATTAATGTAACAATTTGTAACTTAGTAGTTTCTACTGAATTTTTTGAGTTTACAAATTTTATAAGCTTATGTACAACTTTTCAGTGTCTATTTCGGTAAAGACTAGAAGGGATACCGCTACGGCCACTGTACATTTTAATATTTATTTATTTATTGATTATTATTTCACCATGGCCGTGAAGGAAGTTACTGAATGCTGAATAGGCATCTTTATGTAATGTAATTAGCTAAAAAAAATATGATAATTAATCATAACTAATTACAATGAATTAAATATTTGGATCAGTTAATAAAATTAACTTAATGTAATAAAATTAATATTAAAATCAATTGGCTTGTTTGGCCAATGAACACTCAATTGTGTTAATTGATAATTAATTCTAAGAAATGTTCATTTCCAGGTAACGGGAAATAACAATCTTATTGTACAGTATTACTGTAGTCAGGATGTAGTCTGGATCGGCATAATTAGGGACTCCAGTATGAGCATGAAACACGGACAACTTTATGTGTGACATGAACAAGACTTTATTAACTAAACACTTAAACTACTCAAACATTCACACACATACATGCATACAGTTTACCAAGGGAAAGAGAGAGCCGAAGCAGAATACAGGAAGGCAAGAAGTTAGAGCATTGTTTGAAATTCAGCAGATCAACAGTCTGGAGCAAACCATCAGTTTAGTTCTAAAATGCCCTTCTTTAAAAGGGGTAAGGATACTTAATGTATCAAATAATGAGACTAAGTCTGATACTTGCATGTCTCGCCCATTTGAATTGAAACTGTCCTGATGTCATTTGTTGAGGCTCCTGTTGATATTTGCTGATATTGTCTTGATGAAAGAGAACCAGTTGGATCCAGAGGATCTACATTTACATTTACATTTATTCATTTGGCAGATGCTTTTATCCAAAGTGACTTACAAGTGAGGAAAACAACAAGCGAGTCATCATGAAGAGACAAAAGTTAATTGACGTTCGCTGAATTCTGGGTTTATATCTTAAACTGCCGCAGCATAGCCACATATGTAACAGTGAGAGCGATCTTCCAAGACACTACAAAAGGCTTACTAATAATTCATTAATACATCTTGTACAGTGTTAGACATGTAAAAAAGACAAGATTCTAACATTGTCAAGATCAAATGCCTGACACAGTATTTTCACAGACTAACACGTCACGTCTCGGGCATAGACTACAGTATTTAAAATAGCATATATGCATTAGTTATATTCTCAATTTAATTTACAGAGCAATTCCTGCAAAGATTTCAGGTTAACTATAGTCTATAGAAGAGACTAGGATTAGTGTGTGTATTTTTTTACAGTATATGGTGTCGGCTCGCAGGAGATTGGGGGCGGGGGCTGGACATCACGATGGTGTCTCTCCATCGTGATGTCATCCATCGGCACAAGCCTAGTGAGGCGCTGCTAAGTGCTAACCAAGCGGCAACCTCCCCCTTTCTCTCGTGAAGCCAATACGGAAGTAACTTAAACTGCGATTCATCGACTGGCCGCTAGGGACAGGCTCCAAAAGAGAGCAGAATCTCATAGAGTCCCATGTTAAATTGGCCAAGTTTATAGCAGAAAAAAACATGTTTACAAGTTGGTTCAAATTGTGGTTTTGGTCTATACTGCTATTTTTGCCCTTCATGACAACTCTGAGGGGGGTGAATTTTTTTATAACTTATCAGTTTAAATTATATTAAGCCTTTAATTTCTGCATAATTAAGGGCGTGGCCACTTGAGTGACAGGTAGATTGCGCTGCTGTCTGTGAGCTGTCACTTTACCTCAGCTGCCGCTGAATTTGGCATCTCAGCCGTTTTTGTGCTTTTTTTTCTTGATTATTTTATACAATTATAAAATATGGCTTGCTGCATAATATTCGAGATGTGTGTCGTAGATGTGCATGCATGGGGAAGAGACACAGAACACACGTTGTTGGATCGTGGCATTGGCTGAAAGTTTTGATTGCGAGATTTAAGTTACTACAATGACAATACCAGGAGGATATACAACTCTGACAGCAATGCTTGGATATTATAACTAAAACTGCTGCACTATTTTGAAAAAAATATACTTTGGACACAGGCTCATTTGTTTGTTAGATACGATCGCTGCTTAGATTGCATCCTTTCTTGAAGAACGATGACAGAGAGCAGATCATTCAGAAGAAATGTGATTTTTTTTTTTTTTTTTTGCAATGGACATTTATATTTTACCCAAGTGCCACAGATTGGATTCATCTCGCGATCTCTATTATAAAGGTATGAAGTCCCATTTGATGTTCCATGTTGTTATTTGCACACCCAACACGAATTACTGGTGTTGGAGCATCTATATCTTAAAAAAAAACACCGTAAATTGACAGTAAACCTTTAGAACTTTCTGATGTTAAAACTTATCTTTATTAATAATCCTTTGCTTGATAACGTGGTCACGTCGAGCTAGGCGGGCTTGGTTTCAGCAACCAATCACATCAGCTCAAACCACCTCCCCGCCTCTTTGCCCATTTTCAGTTATCCGGGAGTGACTAAACCTCAAATTAGTTTTTAAAGGTCTTGACATTAAAAAGGCAACGGGGCCGGATGGTCTTTTTGCTTTTATTCTGAAAACCTTTGCAGATTAACTAGCCCCTGCATGGGTGGACATTTGATTTACATATCATTCCAAATATTTGGAAAAAATAAATTATTATACCAGTTCCAAAAAAAATCTAGTCCTCAAGAGTATAACGATTATCGCCAAGATGCCTTAACCTGTGTTGTGATGAAATGTTTGGAGAGGATTATGGTGTGGAAGCTTTAAGAAGATGTTAAGGACCTTCTTGATCCTTATCAGTTTGCCTATCAAATCAATAGGGGCACTGATGATGCTATCCTTACTGTGGTGCATCATGTTTTAAAACATCTGGAGGATCCAAAGGCTTATGCCAGGTTGTGCTTTCTTGATCTAAGATCTGTTTTTAATACCGTGCAGCCACACCTCATGCTTTCCAAACTAAGTAGTATGGCTGTTAACCCATATAGCACCAAATGGTTCCATGCAATTCTTACTGGTAGGACTCAGCAAGTTAAAATCAAGCAAACTCTTTCTGAGTGTAGGTCCATCAGTATTGATGTACCCCAGGGATGTGTATGCTCACCACTCTTATTTACATTGTATACCAATGTATATTCCCATCCTGGGAATATTGTTGTACAATTCTCAGATGATACTGCCATTCTTGGTCTTCTGTATGAGGACATTCAGCATTATACTACAGAGATTGTTAAGTTTGTTACATGGAGTAAAGAACACAGTCTTGTAATTAATGTTAGAAAAACAGAGGAAATGATTTTTGATTTCAGATCAGTGGGCATCCACTCACCCTTCATGATTAACAATGAGCCCATTAGACAGGTTGCTTCATACAAATACTTAGGTTTGCTTATTGATAATAAACTTTCATGGGAAATGCATGTGGATAATCTGTGTCGAAAGGTGCAACAAAAAACTTTTTACTGGCTCAGACTTTTTGGTGTCACTCAGAGTGTCATGTTACTGTTTTATCATGCCTGTATTTAATCCATCATATTGTATGGTATAGCCGTCTGGTTTGGTAATTTGACAGTTACCATTAGATCACAGCTAAATCGGCTGGTGCATATGGCAATGAAAGTGGTTGGTCTGTGGGTTTACCCCAATCTTCAGTCCATCAACAAAATTGCTTTTAAACAAGCAAGGAAAATGACTCTGGATCCATCTCATATGCTTTATTCTGAATTTGAATTACTTCCATCTGGTCGACAGTTCCGTACTGCAAGGTTTAGATACAACTGCTTTTGACCTTATTCCTGACTAGCCTACTGCATTTCGAATTATGGGTTGCACTTCCGGTTTCGGGAACTTCCATTTAAAAAGACTGAAACGAATCGTTTCAAATCATAAGGTTGCCCTACAAATAAAGCTTATCCGTCAGTTTGACTGAATGAGATGTCAATTTTTCTTTCATGTTTTATTTTCGGACATCATGAGAATAACGTAACGCATGGTATTTTAAAGTGACATGTTATAACAAATATCTATGGCAAGAGCTCTTTTCAGTCGCTACTTTCTATCCTCGTGATTATTTTCTTTTGTCCCTTGGCATACCGCTGTAATAGTATTAAAAAGGACAACATATACTGCACATTTGTGGTCTGTTCTCCCGATATAATTTTCAAAATATCCCATTAATAATTCACTGTAATGCATGAAGAATCTCTCGTCTTTCTCCTCAAAGCCTCACTTCTCTTTTCAGGTTTGTTTTCACAGGTAAATACAATTTATTATCTGTAAAAATGATAGAAATCACTTTGAAATAGTATCACGCAGTGTTACTAGTTCATGAACATTTTTATAAAGGTAACGTGTATTACATAATACAGATATAGATCACTATAGTTATATATTTAACCCGTCCGTTATTGCTGTGGAAAGAATCACGCTTTTTCATGGTCTGTTGAAAGTACCTTGTTCATGCTTTTACACTTTAAATGTCCTTTTAATGTTCGATGGTAGAAGGGTGAGTAGAATAATGTCATCTCATTGTACCCAGTTTTTAAAAAAAAAAAAAACTTTTCACTGACTGTTTACAGCTAAATGGAAGTTACACCCATAGTTTGCGGAAAGCATCATGGAGCATTGGAATAAGGTGGATAGGAATTATTTTGTTCCTTTGGCTACAAGGCTGTTGAATTCTAATTCAAAGGATATGACTGTGTAATCATGTTTTTGATGTGGCTGTATTGTTGTGCAGCTTTACCTGTATTGCCAAGACAATTTTCCCTTAACAGGGACAAATAAAGTATAAAGTGGTAGTAAGGAGTAATGTGTGTAAGTGCTGGTAAAAGTGTAGGCTTGTAGAAGGTGTGAGGGGATGGGATCCAGAGGGCAGGTTGTAGGATGACTGGAGAGGAGAAGTTTGGATATTTCTGTCTCAGAGAGGGGAGATAACGAACAGAGGAAGTGTGTGGCTGTGTATGTGGGTGGTCTGAGTTCCTGTGTGTGTGGAGCTGAAAACTGACTGCTGATGACAGTAACATGACACTCAGTGAAAAAATTAGCAAAATTATCAGTAGTTAGGGAGGAGGTGGGTGGTGGTGGAGGGGGACAGAGCAGAGAGTTGAATGTTTTGAAAAGTGCGCGTATGTTGTTGAAATATGAAGATTTAGCAGCATGAATTTCACCAGAAAGGCATGAGAGTAGAGATTTATAACTATTTAAGTCAGATTGGTCTTTTGATTTGCGTGATCTTTGGTGAATGGAAGGTCTAGGCCGAAGCCTGGCACAAGCTTGGAGTTCCTTAGAAGCTTCTAGTAGGCCTACAGCATCATCTTCACATCAAAAAAAGAAGAAGAGCCCTGTGATCTGGTGATCAGTGACTTTTAAATTGTGAAGATGCCACACCCTCTTAAGGTGACTGAGCAAATAAGGAGTTTTCCCTTTGGAGGGAAACTTTTACGAGTCTTTGTTCTGTAGCAAGATATTAGCATAAGACATTGGATTGGATGTTTGAGATAAGAACCTTCAAGATTCTTATAATACTAATGTGTTACAACATAAAATTGTAACATAACATAAATTACCAAATTGTTTGGTAACATAAATTACCAAATAGGAAACGAAAGTTGGAGTCCTTAGATTCCAAACATGCTACCCATGTGATTTTAGTTAACTATAAGTTCAAAAGAGAGAATTAATACATAGGCCAAACCCTATAAAAGGAAAATCATGAGAGGGGAAAATTGGATACATATTTATACATTTCTCATGCGGTTATATATAGAATATATAGGATTAAGATTCCTGATGGAATTTTGTGTCCTGTAGTTTGTTTGTGTCCTGTAACAGGACACCTAGTTCTGTCTGTGTGTTAAGCTTCATTTCGGATGCTAGTTGCAGTTAATGTAGTCAGGGTTGTGATGCCAGTACTGTTAATATTTCTGCATGAGAATATTATATAAATAATACTGTTAATATTTATATATAAATAGTAATATATATATATATATATATATATATATATATATATATATATCTATATCTATATAGATACACACACACACACACACATATATGTGTGTGTAGACAAATAACTTCCATAAAAAAGTCAGGGTGGACTATGGAGGGAGGTTGCTGTTCATTCAACTTTATATATTAAAAGAGCAAAAAAAATCTTGTTTTGTATTAAATATATGACTCCTTGAATAAATCAGATTAGATAATCTCATTTGCTTTCACTTGAATTCATTGCTCTGTATTTTAGGAGCATTGTATCCTGATGGCACCTCTGGTCATGATAAGAGTGATGATGCGGTGGCTCCGGGTCAAAACTGGACCTACACCTGGGAGGTCAAACCAGAGTACAGCCCTACTGAAGATGATGCCAGCTGTCTCACCTGGATTTACCATTCACATGTAGATGCACCAAAAGACATTGCATCAGGGCTTATAGGAGCTCTGCTTACCTGCAAGAAAGGTAAGATACACACACAACCACTGATAAACTGTTTATGTGTGGAATCAACCATAGTTAACATACCCACAAAAGATTGTACCATAGGCGTAATTTGCGGGTTGGACAGGTGGGACATGTCCCCACCGCTTTTTGTCAGGGTCAATGTTGTCCCTAACACATTTTGAAACATCTTGCGGCACTGATGTACCTAATACACATGAAACAACTCCAGTTGACTAGCAGAGCATTCATTTCCTTCGTTAAATAAGAGGCGATCTGGTGCTGGAATGTGTTGTTTTTGAAATCATGCTAAGCGTCCGTTGGCGTTGGCGTTGTTATCAGTGACCTGCAACTGTGCTGTCTTGGCGCTCGTGCACAGTCCACACAGATGAGTTATCACTGAACGCTGGTTTTAAAGGGAGAGGGGAAAAAATATACGTGGGTGGATTAGAACCCAGAACCTCTCTGACACGCTTAAAAGTTCTACCAGCAGACCATTAAGTCAGACGAGCATTCTATGTGATTCTATGTGATTCTTCACTAACGTGAAATTCACCCTTCGCCGGGAGTTTGATTGACATGAACACATTAATGAGAAATAAAGTAGTATTTATTGTTTGAATTTTTTTTAAAAATGACAACATTTGAAAGCTGAGACTTTGTTTCATAGCAAAAGTATGTCGACAATTTGTCAGTGTCCTCTGCTCTGCGACGTATTTTTCATTCTGTGAGAACATGATGTGTGGCGTGAGAGCACCATGACTTGTCTGTTAAAGCAAAAGTAACTAAAGGGGGACGAGTCTATGCGAAGGGTCAATTTCGGGACTAACAGTATTATAGTAGATGTAAGTTATGTTAAACATGACTTTATATCAATAAATTAAACTCATTGTACTACTGAAATTGATTTCTGTACATTGTAATGGTATTTTTTTCTGTAATTGTTGTGTCAAGTCAGTCTTTTCCTTATATTTTGTCTATTCTTTCTATCTTAGGTACTCTGAACTCTAGCGATAAGCGCTCTGATGTGGATGATTTCATTTTGATGTTCAGTGTGGTGGATGAGAACTTAAGCTGGTATTTGGAGGAGAATATTGAAACATTTTGCTCTAAACCAGATGAAACAAAAGAAATTATGAAAAGCACAGATGAGGATTTCAGAGAGTCCAACCTTATGCATTGTAAGTCTCAGTATTTCTCAAGTTTTAACTTTAACTTAATCCATAGTTGCTATTTTTTCCTCCTTGTGTTCTATTTAGGAATGTTCTTTTCATCATAGAAAATTTAAAATGTACAAATTAGCTTAAACCATTTTTATGTGTGGGGGGTAGACAATTTTAATTCTAAGAGGTTTACATTGCATTGCAGCAGTTAATCAGTTAAAAATGAATGTGATTAATTCTTAAATCTTTAAATTTAAATCTTTAGTATTGAAATTGATAAAGCTTCCCTTGTCTGTAACCAAAGGTATTCGATTTTATTGAAGTAAGCACTTGAATCACTACTTGTTGATGTAATTTTTTTTGCTGATGACACATGACTGACATTTTCATGGAAAGTACCTTTTTGTATCTGTTTCATTTTTGGAAAAAGTTTAGTTTTCCTTTTGATATCCAACGGGTCCGTGTACCTTCAGATAATTTGTTTTCTCGTTTTTGTCTTCTAAACGGAAAAACGAATAAACCATTCATTTATCACATATTCGACCCTTCTTATCAACATAAATAAACAAATCTTGAATCATTTTTCATATTTTTATTTTGTTTTCATTACACTTTGTTCTAATCAGCCAAATGGAAAAACAATAAAACCAAAATGGATAAACAGCATGAATATTTTATTTTATTTTATGCTGATTGGTCAATCAAAGATTAAACTGTGCTGTCATCAGCTCCACGCAACAGAATAGACAGTGATCTGATTCATTTGTACAGATTATTACAGAGTTGCAACTACATTTAATATCTTTTTTATCAAACAGCCAGGCTAATAAATGGCTCGACACAAACGGTACAAGGGCAGAGCCTAGACAGAGCTTTCTACTGTGTACACATAAATTTGCGTGCCGTGAAATTCTAATTTATCGTATTAAAGCCGGCATGAAATCAAATTGACCCTATTTACTTTGTTTGTGCATATTACTAGTTTTGTGGTGAACAATTAATCCATGCAAGTTATTACACAGAAAAAAATTGTTTGTTGCGTTAATCTTTAATCAAAATCTGAAAATTACTACTTCCGGTGTGGAATGGCATTCCTTCTCTGATGATGTCAGTTTGACGGCTTGGGTTGAAAACGCTTAAACCACTCCCCTCCGACCATTAGTCTGCCATGAGCGAAAAATTGAGAGGAGGAGCGCTTAAAGGTGCTCTAAGTGATGTCACGCATTTTTAGGCCAAATCATTTTTTGTCACATACAGCAAACATCTCCTCACTATCCGCTAGCTGCCTGTCCCATGAAAACACTGTAAAGAAAACACAGTCTCTGTAGTCACCACAAGCTCCACAAACAGCAACAAAATCTACCTGGTGCAGTCTGGACCACGAAACATAAACATGCTCCAGCCAATAACTGACAAGAATGATTTTAAATGTGCGTTTTTATCAAGCTAAAATAGGTTTTTTTATTTAATCGCTAAAAAATCATTATTAACTTGATTGACATGACATTAAAACTCTTAAATGAGAGTTTTAATGCGTTCTTGCCATTCATGCTTGTTTTGGGTAGACTCTGAAATAACACTTTGAACAAGAAAACCAGAGATGATTATACATTTTTATATTTATTGCCATCTATCACTGTCATAAATTAATTAATGCAAAATAACATTTTTTTTTTTTAAATAGGTCTGAAGTTGTTTTTAGATGTATTTACACATTTTAATGATGCTCAGAGAGGTCACACAGCAAATACATAATGCAATTACATTAATTTTATGTTTTAAACAATGCTTTGAATATAGAAATATGAAATAAACTACAAGATGAAACAAATATGAAATATTGCCAGTAGGTGGCAGCAAGTCACTGTGTTAATGAAAGAGTCATTTTATTCAATGATTCGCTTTAAATGCTGATTCATTGAGATGGGACTAACTGCAGAACCGTGAAACCATATGTCATGACAGTCTGAGGACGACAGCGCCAACAGCCTGAGGCTGGAAGTGGGCGGAGTAAATTTATCTTCATAGGCATTGCTCCATTTGGAGCTTTTTAAAGTTTAAAACCATGTTAATGTCAAATATTGTATTAAAACGATATAACTGAAATATAGATAGATAGATAGATAGATAGATAGATAGATAGATAGATAGATAGATAGATAGATAGACTCGCATTGTGTTAATAGCTAAATCATATACACACAAACACATAAGTTATGAAGCAAGTTATGATATAAGTTAAAATATGAAACTTTTTACCATGTTCTCTTCTTCCACCATTGTTTGTTTGTCGCTAACTCCGCCCACATCCGACGTGAGACTGTTACTCCGCCCACTTTTGGCCTCAGGCTGTTAGTCTGGCGCTGTCATCCTCAGATTGTCATGATGTATGGTTCTGCGGTTCTGCAGTTGGTTACTATTGGATTCATTCAGTAATAAAAGGCTGTGTGGCTGGTGAATCACTCACTCAACCAATTTGTTCAAAGACTCAGATTCATTCAGGAAATAACCACTGCTCTGTGCACCTATGCTGCGAGTCGCACAATGATCTGTGACTTTGCTTCGGAAGTTTAGCTGGCAGGAAAAAAATAAAATGTTGTTTTGAGTGACATCAATTAATACTCTGTTAATAAAATAAACTCAGTGTATTGTTTAAAACAACAGTCAGGACTGCTGCTCTCCACTTCACTACAATGTAACTACATTCACTCTGCGTTCTTCGTTTTGATTTCAAAAGTTGATCAGCTAAATAAAACAGCAGTGTACCAAATACGTAGGTAAAATAGGTAGGCTAGGGGTAGTTGTGACAGTAGATGCAATGTAAATTAATATTTAATATGATAAACTAATTCCACGGCATGCATATTTATGTGTAGGCAGAAGAAAGCTCTGTGCCCCAGGGTGTGTGTCGAGCCAGTCATTAATCTGGTTGCTTGATGAGAAATATGCATAGATGAAACGCCCGAGTTAAGAATCTGTACATTGATTGACCAATCAGCGGAAAGGGGCGTTTTATTCCCTCCCATGTAGAGATCGAATATTCATGCTGTTTATCCATTTTGGTTTTATTGTTTTTCCATTTGGTGGATTAGAATGGATTAAATGGAAAAACTAATAAACTATTCATTTATCACATATGTGATAAGTGAATGGATTATTCGCTTTTCCATTTAGAAGACAAAAATGAGAAAACAAATTATCCGAAGGTACACGGACCTGAACGTTTGCTGCTCTCTAAAATGCTATTGCAGTTTTTTGTGATTCATTTTTAAGGATCAAATTTTATTATTTTAGTGAATAATAGCAAAATTGTTTTATTTTCAAGTATTTATTTTGTATTTAATTATAAAACTCATGTCATCTAAAATCCTTTTTTTCCTTAATGTCACTTATTCAACTTGTTCTTGTCTTTTCCCATTAGCCATCAATGGGTATGTTTATGGTAATTTGCCTTCACCGAAAGTGTGTGTTGGGCGTCCTGTGTCTTGGCATCTCTTTGGCATTGGCAACGAAGTGGACATTCATTCCGCCTATTTCCACGGGCACACCCTCATGGATCGCAAGCACCGCACAGATGTCCTTAGTCTGTTTCCTGCGACTTTTGTCACCGCAACAATGATCCCTAGAACAAAAGGAAAATGGTTGTTAAGTTGCCAAGTCAACGATCATATACAA